>NC_045482.1:21813658-21891158 GCF_009650955.1 Corvus moneduloides
TCTCTCTGACATGTGAAATGCAGAAACTGCTTTTCCTGCCATGGCTTTTCCTGAGCCTGGGCCTGGGTGAGGATGCAGGCATCCTGACCTCCCAGCTGGCTCGTGCCATACCTGGTGCTGTGGTCTGTGGTTACTGTGGGTGTGTTGTCCTGAGGTTCAAAACATAAAACTTTAGTTGGAATACAGAGTTGGATTTTAGGAGCTAAGGAGTTGTTTCAAACTTCGGTAAAAGCATTCCTTAATAGAACAAAGTAGTTCCCACTGTAATTGAAAAACAATTGTTGGGACAAGTAGAAAAAAGATTGGTATTGAATGCAGAAAGTGTTCTTCATAAAATCTTGCTGAAAATCTGCTCTCTGTGTTAGATGCAGTTTTGTTCATGGCTCAGAGAAGTCAGTATTGGTAGTGCCCTGCTTTTTCCTGCTCAGCTTCTGCTCTTTTGGAACAGAAAATCAAACATTCCTACAGAATATTAGTGGTAAAAAGTGAATTGCTTCAACAAGAGATGAAGCATGATCCAGAGTGTGGCAACACTTTGAAAAGAACTGCCTGGGGAATGAAAGAAATGCTGTTCAGGGGCTGGAGCCACATGAAGCTGTTGACTGGGACAGCAAAGTAACACGCTCTGCCGGCAAAGAGCATGGAGAGTGGATGCAGCTGTATCAACAGCTCACCCTGCTCATGGAGTGCATACACAGAGCTGGCTTTACTGCTTAAGGCAGCTTTTCCAGTGTATTTGCATTTACAGTTGCAACTTCTGTTGGATGAGCTGTGTCTGCCGGGGACCTTGATTCTGCCTGTGCCTGAATAACCCAGCTACGGGCAGAGGTTTGTGAGCGTGGACTAGGACAGATGAAAGTCCCTCATGCTTTCAGTACTATTTCAGTTGTTTGTGTTTTCAGTTGATTGTGTTACTAAGCCCATATCATGGTACAATCATACACTAATGATATTTTAATATTTTTAAAATTCTAAGTCATAATAATCATATAGAAATTTTTTGCAATTACTGTTTTCCTTGCTAGGCCTAAAATCTTTAATTTTATTGTTATGTCTATGAATTAAAGCTCTAATGAAATATGTTTACTAAAAAAGAGGACATGAAAATAAATGATAAGATTTTCATTCCTCCTCCAAAGGGTTGCAGCCACTGTAGCAGTACTAATGAGAATGCTTATTCATACACATTGGTAAGAGCTGTCGTGGTGGCTTGGTACAGATCCGCCAGGCCTCTACATCTGTGCATGTATTGCCTATCCTGAGAGGGAATAGCTGCTGAAATGGTGGTGAAATTCTGAGAGCGCTTATGTCCTTCCTTCATCCTATATAGGAGTGAAGGAGTCCATTATGGGACTTGGCTGTGCTGTAATTTATTGTGCCATTTTCCTTCTAAAGCAACAAATCTTGAGGAATTTGGAAAGGCAGAGAGCAGAGTAGAAGAGAGGTGGTTTCCAAAGAATGACTAGATTTGTTTAGAATAAAGGAAGCTCTATCTTTCTTTGTACACAAGTATTTCTTATGTCTGCATGTCCTGAATTTCCATGTAGGCGCGAACTTTAATCACTGTAATACACAGTCATAAAAGTTACCTCAGTTGTCATTCTGTGTAATTGGAAGTTGAATTTAGTCCACACTTAATCTACAGGGGTGTAGGGCCCAATCTTCATGACTGTGCATGTTATTTTTGTTAGTATTTTGGATATACACAAGAAAGTTTATGGGTTCAGCCCATACACGAGAAATCTCATGGGTTCATCCATATGAGCTTTAAATACTGGACTGTTTTTTGTTCCAGCACCTCTAAATTACCTGAAAAAATTGTAATTTCTGTGACGTCTTTCCAGAACCTGAAAAGGATGAACCTGCTTATACATATTCCCTTGCATGTCCAAAATATGTATTTTACTGCAACGATGGTCAAGGGGAAAAGAAGTCTTTTGTTTGTTTTTTTTTTACAAATAACAGGACATGATCTTACTTTGAAGTTTGTATTTTTGTTTTTCGTAAATTAGTCTGCATGATCTTTGAGTAAGAAAGATAAGTTAATTTCTGCAAACATGTGCTAATGAAAATGATGGGGATATTTAATAATGTTTTGAGTGTCTAAAGTCAGTTAAGTGTTGAAATGACCAGTAACCAAAGGGAATGGACACTGATAATTAAACAAAAGTGATGCTGATCTAATGAAATCTATATTTTGTCATGTTGAAAGACCATGGCTTATGGAAAACTTACTTTCACTCTTTCCCAATTTTGTTGCTTTTTTTTCTCTGAGTGAAAAAGATCACAAGCTAAAATGTACCTTGGGGAACCTTTTTTTTCCAGACCACTTAATTACTTGAAAAGATAATCTGAATAACATTTGATCAAATTTTTCGTTAGAACTCCCTTTTAATTTTTCATTAGCTTTATAATTAACTGAATTTGTACAGGCATCAGTCTGTTTACAGCATCTTGCTTTGTAAAGTGCTGTACCATAACCCCGTCTCTCTCTCTTTGCTTTCCAGATTATCACACAGAGTAGGGTAGAGCAAGCATCCTTGTCTTGGTGACTGGTACCTCCATTTCTCTATAACATCAGACTAATAGGTGTATTTCCTTAGGTAAAAGGAAAATGGGCTTCCTGCTCCAAGTCTTATTTGAATTTTCATTTCATTTGATTAAGGTGGGGAGGAGTGCAAATTAAACAAAAGAATTGAAAATGAAATTAGAAAGATGTGTTGCTGAAACTCCGCTGACAAGAGAACCTGACATGATTTCACCACGAATAGTGCTTTCAGACTTTATAGGGCAGGCTGCAGTTTGAATGGATGGTATCTTACTTTTGTAAAGCTAAAAGACTTATCTGGTTTTTTTAAAGGCAGTCAGATAAGAGAATCTAAAGTTATGTCAAACAAATTACATTTTAGTTATTAGTGGCTAGTTTGTAAATATCAAAGACCCACTTATTGTAGTGCTTGGAGCTGCATTTGCATGCTGATGAAATGCAAGTGGATGGCTGTGAACTGTAGGGTTATCTCTAGTGGAGCAGTGGGGAGCTCCAGAATCAGAGAGTTGAGCATCTGACCGACTCAAGAGCCCAAGCTGCAGACCTCTTCTATTCACTTTCTTCACAACAATTAAAATATGCAAAGTGATAATTTTCCTTAAGTAGCCTTAAATGTGCGATCTATTTAAATGTGAAGAAAATTGCCTGAAGCTTCTGGTGTGAGGGACAAAAAAGAATAAATTATGCAAATAGCAGAAAAGGACTCTACCACTTGAACGCCTAATTTTCCTGTAATAAGCATACTGTTTCATTTAATTTTTTGCCTCTTATTAAAAGTGACAGTTCTTTTGCACTGTCTGATGGTTATATCTGACACAAGCTAGGGAAATGACTGCTATACTAAATGCTAAAGCATTTTGGTAGCTTTTTTAGATGATGGTTACATTCACAAAGTAATTATGCACTGAAGAGTCGAGAAATAAGGTTTAATTACACAGTAATCGCTTCTGATGGACACGGCAGAAGTGTGAACACCACCAGACTGCAATCCATCAATGACAAACCCCTGGCCACTTTTAATTCCTCCTCATTTGCATCATAACCTCCGCACCAAGTTGCACAAATGCTGTTAAATGTTAATAGGAGCTGTCTCTCCACTCAAAATGAATGCTTAAGCTGTTTCATTTTTTTTCTCCTCCACCTCAGACCTTCAAAACCAGCTCCTCTCTGAGAGCAGGCATTAAGCACAGAGCATGGTGCGTGGTCACTGTTGTGCTAATTGGGAGCAACACTTAAAGTTTTATCTCTCAAGCGCTAATAATGCACAGTGCTGACAAACCAGTGAATAAGTAATGTACTTGGATGAGGAGGGGGGGCAGCCCGGCATGCCTGGAATGAAAAATGCAGTTGGGACTGTTGTTCAGTGACTAGCTATTTGATTAGGCCCTGTAGTCATATTTAATCCAGACCCTTGGGGAGCATAGACAAAATTACATCTTCATCTCATCAAACATTCAGCCATATTTAAGCATTCAGCTGATCAAGCTTTTATTGTTTCTCTTGCAGCTACACAGACACAATGATGTCCTGTGTTCTTCACTCCCTAACCCTGTAAAGCTAAGCCTAAACTAGCTGTGCTCCTTTTTTTTCTCCCCTTTTTTTTTTCCATTCTCAGACACAGGGAGTGTAGTGCAGCTCTCATACCCTGCTCTGGCTACTGTGCCATGGTTAAAGATTCGCATTGGCTTTGCCACCCTTGTTTGTTTCTCTTTTCAGCAGGTTTTTTTTTGTTTTTTGTGCGGTTTTGGTTTGGTTTTGTTGGGGGTTTTTTTTGTTGTTTTTTTTTTTTTTGTGTGTGCCAGCTACTCAGAGCTGTGGTCTTTTTCTAGTACAGGTCTAAATCATTAAACTGCACAGTGTTCTTTTTCTGTTAAGCAGCAGGTATCATTTCTGTCCTGACAGAGGAGGCTCCACCTGCCGGCTGCCCACCAACGCATCCAGCTGTCTGCTTTGCAGAACAGGCAAGGTAATTTGTAAGCAGTCTGGGAAGTTTAACAGTAGACTCTAAGAAGTGACAAAAAAAAAGCCTTTTTCTGCATGAAGATTGAGAATTATCAACACCTTTCAGTGCATAATAGTTAAGCCTTTATCACTTCAGGAGCTGCTGATAAGGTTAAGAACACCAGACAAACTGCTCATTAGTGGAAAGGTTTGCCTTTTACATTAAAGACTGCTGGGTACTGAAGTTCCTCCAGTGAGCAATACATCCCTGGCATTTGAGAAGAACGAGCTAATCATTGTACATAAATGAATATGGAAAAGAAAACCTGGCAGGTTCTGATGATATTGGCAAGGTTTCCCTCCACCTTCCTCGCCTGAATTGTAGGCACCTGAAATTGCAAACAGCAGCAGTTCAGGAGACTGTCAGTGGACAAAGTGCTCTCCACGACACAGGGTAAGGCCATGGACAAAGGTTGCCTTCTGGACCTGTCCATTCCATCTGCAGAGGTTGCCGGCTGCCCTCGAGCCATCCTTGCTCCAGTGCCTGGAGGCTAGAACTGTGGCTCTGTGTGGGACACTCTGGTCCCAGCCTACTTGGAGCACAGGTGGGTGTTTTGCTGCCTGTTTGAACTGACCAATCCTTGGCTTGAGTTGAGCCAGGATTTGTCAGTACCCATGAAGAATGTTACACAGCAGTTTCCCACAGCAGGAGAGATCACAGCAATGCTCCAGGGGAGTGAGGGACTGTCCATCTGCACCAGGAGCACTGCTCTGCACCTCTACGCTGCCTGGCATTTGCAGGCTCTGGCCACCACTCAAACTGCTCAAAGCAAGGTGCTGTCATTGTGAAGTTATTAACATCTACTTTGTTCAGTGTTACCGCTGAGCTACATTAACCACACCAGTGTGGGTAATTTAAAAGATGGAAAAGTAATATTTCATGAGAAGGCAGTGTTTACTTCATTCTCCAGAATTCTTCAATTCATGTAACTTTCACCCTCTACCATCTGGAGACCACAAAGCAAAAGAGCAACTTAGGCTTTCCTCTGGCTTAGTGGTAGATAACCTACAAACACGTCAAAATTAATTTTCACACAAAACTGCTTCACAAGAAAAAGACAGGCTGAACTGTGCTGGGGAAGGCAACAAGGTAGTAAGTAAAATTTTTAGAAGGTATTAAAATAAACATATTAAGGATGGCGATGTCTTTTAGAGAAAATAAGTTAAATCAATAGCCTTTGCTGCAGCTACTGCTGGCTGGTGGAAACTCTTTCACCATGCAGCTGATGGTGTATCTCCAGTCACTAGTGAACTAAGTCGTGTGAATCAAAGCTTGCTCTGTTGTAATTACCAACTGTTAAATATATGTATATGAGTGATGTCTTTTTTCTTGAACTAGTAGAATAAAGAGATGAAAGACTTAAACCAGAATTTACTGAGTTCTTCCTCCATGGCTGCTCACTTTCTCACAAACACATTTCCTCAAAGAAGGGGTCTGGCTCTTTACTTTCATGAATGTACATATGGCATTCCAGCTAAAACCACAAGCTTTCCAGTTTATCACCTTGAAAAAAGGAAAATTGAAATAGTTTGTTTATATCTATGAAAAAGCACATGAC
This sequence comes from Corvus moneduloides, assembly GCF_009650955.1. Lineage (NCBI taxonomy): Eukaryota > Metazoa > Chordata > Aves > Passeriformes > Corvidae > Corvus > Corvus moneduloides. The sequence continues at coordinate 21,819,767 of NC_045482.1, forward strand.
ACATGTCCATGATCAGCTTTCCTGAAGAAGGGGACAATTTAAATTCAGAGAGAAGGCACCCAATTGCTTTCAGAAATTTATCTGTAGATATTTTCATACTTATAATAAGCTGGGGTATACTATGAACAACTTCCATCTTTTCATTGTTCCCTGGGTGCATGAGGAGCCTTTTGTCTGCAGTTCTCATAGAAGTAGTTTGGGCTGATGGCTCTCAATGCTTCCCAGAATCAGCCTTCAGTCCTGGGACCACACCTAGAAGTTAAGTTTTGACTGAGGTATGTATGTGCCCAGAGATGAGAGAAATGATCTGGTGTGGAAGAATCAAGTTTGCCTAAACCTGTGGAAGAATAAAGTGATTTTTAGTACAGTATTGCATCTAATAGACATCTAGTGCAGATATTATTTCAAAATTCAAAACCAATTCCACACAAACCCAAGATATAGGCTGTTTTGTTGAAATGCAAACCTGAATGGCTGGTAAATCCTACTCTATAATTTTTCCTTTGTTATAGGATTTTTTTTTTTCTCATTTGTATTTTACATCTTCTTTAGTCATTTATACAAATTCAATACAAAATAGGTAACAGTAAGCTTTTAACTTAAAAACCTGCCAGGTGCCATATTTTATTCTTTTTATATGGATATTACCTATTCTTCTAACAATTTAACTAGGCATTCCATTAAATCTCTGTAATGCAATTAATGTAGAAGGAAACAAATTTTCCATGAACATGAAAACATCACGTTTAGAATATTTAGTTTAAAACTGTCTGTGATTTGATGATAACATTGTTTACCTTCATTCAAACCTGTGATTGTATCTTTATTCAGTAGTTTTTGTGGGTTTGAAAAAGTTGAGTCCCTTTTCTCCTTTTCAGCTTGTTTTCAGAATTTGAAAAACGGAGATACAAAGGGAGCTGTGGCAGCTGAATTCTCTTTCATGTGTGTCCAGTCCAGGTGAAGCCCAGCATAATGTACTGTAATATGTCTCTTCAATTCTCTGATACAATGACCTGTGCATCCTCTAAATCCCCCACAGAATGCACAGACACAGACTGATTGAGGTGAGTATGGACTTAAGTATATATATTGTTCTTTGTAGCTCTGAGGAATCGGCACTTTTGCCAAATGTGAGATGATGTGGATTGTAATCTATTGAGATGTGAGTTCAGACTGGGCCCTGTTATACATTGTAAGAATAACTAAAGATTTGCCTGGAGTAAGTTTCGTGGTGGGTTTTTGTTGTTTTTTTTTTCTTTTCTTCCTCAAAACAAGCAAACACACAAAAAAACCCCCACCCCTTTTTTACAGTTTCTGGTACTTTGCAGTTCCACTAGCAACAGTACTCATGAAAGTACCGTTGTGCTAAGAGCCTCTTGGTGTAGGCTGGGGTAACATGATACCAGAAATCCCAGGCCCTTCCTCAGGGGCATGGATGCAACTTGGAGAGAAACTGCTAAAAGGCCTGCACAGGGGAACAGTGGATTTTACCCTTCTTGATGGTGCAGACTTTAAAAAAAAAAAAAATTCTGGAAAAGAGGAATGAATATTGAGCATAGATGCTCCCAAATCATAGCTCATAACTATTTCAACAAGATCACCTTTCCAGTATAATTGGATGAGAATATTTTATTTTCTTTTGCCCTAATAGGAAAGGAGTAGGGCAGCAGTTTATCATATAGGTCTTGGTGACACAGGAGTATTTTAAATGCTTAGTCTTTTGTTCCATAATGAATGAGAAACAAGAGGTTTAACACTTTAACAGGGAAGGTAGTCACAGCAATTAAACAGCATTTTTAATAATCCCCCAACCTTTCTGTTGGAATCAAAAGCTTGATCCTGATCCTAAACTAATATGATTGTGTTGTGAGTGTGTACCTCTCTCTGGCTCTCTATCTGGTGTACAGAACTCCCCTTGCTCCCCTTGTCTTCACACTCCTAAGGAGCTCATTGCTGTCCTTACTCTGGATCAGCCTCCTTTGTAAAATACCCTAGTTAACCAACCTGGGGGATTTTTTCTACTGTCATTTGTTGTCAGTAACACCATTTCTGGCCACTCAGGTTCACTGGTCCCACGGTTCTTGGGCTGCCCTGCCTTTGGCTGCACTTGGCTGGGGCTGCTGGGAGAGCCCAGGGGAAAACCCTCCTGTTCTCCCCAGGTGCCACGGGGTGGGGAGGCTGATACACATGCTTCTTTTCTGCTTTCAAGACTATAGTCATAAATGCATAACCACAGGCAAATATATCAGGATCTTAAATGGTTAAATAAATAAAATTATCACAGCAATTCTGTGGGTCAACAAAAGAAAGGATAGATTTGAACATGTGCCTCTTAGAAAAGTTTGGGACAGGAAAATTTTGTCTAGGATTGCAGACTCCAAGAGATACTTCCACTTATGAATAGTATACAGTAAAATTAATTGGAATCTTCATACCTAACTGAATTTAAGTTTTACTAGATTCAAGATTTTTATCTTAAATATAAAAACCGCAGCTTAAGACTTTAACATTTAGATTACAGTTTTTCTTTTACAAAGTCAGAAAAAAGAGATTTGCATGAATTTCCCAGTAACATATTTTATAGAAAACAATTTCTTATAATATTTTCAACTGCAACTCTTCCAATTTTAACTACTTTAGTCAGGGTCATTCTGTAATCTAAATTTTTAGGCGTAATTTTTTTTTTCCTTCAGCACTTAAAATAGAAATCTAAGAACACTGACATCTTAGCAGTAACCCAGAAGATATTGCTTGTTGATGTTTGGGTTAATGGGAATAAAACATCCAGAATGTTTTACCCTAATTGGCTGGGTTTGTGCTAACACATGTGCTACTGTGTTCTAAAATATCTTACCAAAATTCTTAAATACATTTCAACAAATCTGTTTGAACTCTACATTTCTGTTGGAGGCAGAATAATGTCTATTGGTTTTATGTTTGATTCCAAACTTCTTGCAAGGGAGATTACAGGTTTGTGAAGGAAGTGTCCTTCATGCAAATTCCACCCACTCCAGGACCCAGCTTTGCGGAGGGGGGAACGTTCTTTGCTAACACACAGACGATCAAGGTGGGGAACCTACTCCAGAAGGCTGAGGTGAATAGCCAGCTCCTATAGCTGGGCCTGTAGTAGCCCACGTGCACTCATGCTGGCATGCCAGGGTACCTTTGTCTGTGGGTGAGATTCACTGGTTGCTTTAATAGCTAGTACTGTTTTTCTCAGAGAATGAGTGGGTCATTATGCCCTTAGAACTTTTCTTTCTAAGAGATGAGGGGTTGTGATGTAATGCAGGACTTTAAGTACGTGTTTCATTCAGCACTCAAAACTACTCACGTCGTATAATTCTCTTTCAGTCACAATCTTAGCCTTTTTGGAGGATAAAATTAATGCAAACAAAGGTGGAGAAACCCGAGTGAGAGGGACCCGTTTTGTACAGCCAGTGGTGCCCTCAAGCTAGGTAACTTGTTGCTCTACAACTTTTCCTTATGAAGGTATTTTGAAAGCAGAATGTGTTTTCCTTCTGGAAGAATGCAGTTAGCAACCACTGTATTTATAGTTTCAACTTGTGAAAAACAAGGCTTACATCTATTAAATTTGTCTCTGTTTACTCATGTGATTTCCCCCTGAAATCTAATGAAAACATCCTTTAAAGTTTATTGTAAAGATTGAACTTTAATAGAGAGATACTGAATTTGGGTCTTCCTGTAGCAGAATTCAACACCTGGAGTGTAACATCACCAAATGTTCACAAAATTGGCAAATATAAGTGCAGTAAAAACTATCAGTATTCAATTGAACACAGTAGCACAGCATTGTCTAATGCAATAAGAAACCAGTTGGGAAAATGCATGTCCAATTTTTTTGGTATTTGGATACAGAAATGCAATGGTAAGAGCTGAGTTTCAAACGTCTTTCTCAGCTTAAGAAAAGGAATGATAAAACAGAGTTGAGAAATCTCCTGCTGACTTTCAAATGTAGGTGCACAGGGGAAATATATTTGCTTGACCAATGACCTTACCTTTCTATACTCACTTAAAGGTGATCCTGAGATATCAACACATATTCCCAAATTTGTCGAAAACAATTTTTGGAGCTTACATTTTACTCTTAAGGAGATATTAAAAATGTATGTTTCTAGCGCTTCTGTAGCACTCAACCAGGATGTTGTCAATGCCATCATTTCATGGCTTAGGCTGGTCTTGTATGACTTGTCAATATTTCTGTTTCAAAATCTTCTTCATGAAAAGTAGTTGCATCCATGGCAGGGGTTATTAAGGCTGGATACCAATGTTAGGTGACAGGTAGTCAAATGTCAAAATAGTCCATAGCCACCACTGACTTCCATCAAAAAAGATTGATGCCAGGCTGTAGCTCTTGTTTTCCAGCTACAGGAACTACCCACTCCTCAATCAGTGAACAAATTGAAATCTGGAAGAAAGAAAAAAGGTTAATGGATCTTTCTTTGTTGGACTACTGCCGTTGTCTCCACTTTCTGCTTCCTGCCTAAAACAACACGCTTGAAAATTTACAAGTCAACGAACACACACTTCCTTAAAAGCTGAGCATACTTTGTGCTGTGAATAGAATAAAAATTCCTTCTGCTTCCTGTCTCAATGCCCCCAAACAAACAAACATTTTTCTCCTCCTCAGCAGCCTCTATTGGCACCTGTGAGGGGAAAAAGTTTTGTACAAAATCACTCGTAGGTTGCAAGAATATAGATATTTAACTAAACCCCAAGCGTAAGATAACCCAACCCAGCTGCCAGCCCAAGCGCTCCCTTTCCAAATCAAATGGCTAAATAAGATTAGTGAGAGGGCTTACAAATACACTGGGGATGAAGAAGTGATTGAGGGGCTATAATGTCAGTATATAACTAGGAGAGAAAATCAAAAGCAATTATAAGATATGTAGGATATTGCCATCTTTCTTATAATATTTATTTAAGAGAACTCTGAAAGGGTAGTCCAGCTGAAGCATAATCATCCTTACCATTCACCCTATGCAAGGAAGTGAGAAGGAGCAGCTCTGGCACTTCCAGAGTCTAAAAGCTGTCCTTAGCTATATCTTCTGCAGCACTTTCAGAGGAGTGTGTTGACCAACAGAAGTCAGATGAAATAATTGTGGGCTCCCTCTCAGTCACTTCAGACTCAGTAGATCAGCAGTGCAAAGCATTTACAAGCTTATCTCCGACCTGTCAAACACCTGGATATGTAGAAAACCACAATATTAAAAAAAATGTAAAAAGTAAAGCAAAAAATTTATAGAAAATGTGAATCAACAAATTATTGCCTGTGAATAATTTATTGCAAGGCACATGCTAACATGGTGATTTTTCTCCACCAACCATAGAACACCTGAAGGCAACAGAGCTTCTGTTTCCTATAGGCACAGCATTTTTTTGAATCTGCTTTTTCTGCATTTATTTTAGAGACTAGGGCTCCTGTTCCCAATTGTCCCTTTTGCTTGTAGGCAGCTTGACTACCAATGCCAACAGCTGCTGCTGCAGGTGCTGCCACGGCTCCTCTAGGAAGGCTTCCCAAAGCGGGTTGTCCATTTGCAAAGCCAGAGGGGAGAGATGGAGACTTATGGATGAGGAATGGGATTTGAGGGTCTGACTGCACAGCCTGTAAAATCCTTGCTGGGTGCAGGACACAGAAGAAGGTTTTCTTGTAAAAGCCAAATTGGGCCACAGGACCAATTCAGGGCACATGTCAGCAAATTGGGAAGTGGCAAAACTGACCTTGGGCTGGTCTCAAGGCCACTTAGGTATGGCCCAGAAGACTGCAGCAAAGCAAATGTGGTCTCAATCTTCAATGAAAGTCAACATATTGGGTAAGTTACATGGTTTGATCCAGAGGTAGCTGAAACCATGAGCTGCTTCAGGTTTTGGCAGGTTCTCTGCAGGTGGGACAGTTTGAGTATTTACAGAGGATTCTTTCAAGAGACTACTGTGTTTGAAGTTCTTCACTGGTTTGAAGTGCTCTAACGGATTGATGGATTTTTGAGCAGATTTCTGGCAAAATGTACATATGTAAGGTAAATGTAACTCCTTCAGGACTCTGCACACTGAGTATTATTACCATGATCACTAGTGTGGGCTGCATCTCTGCAACTTTGTCTGCAGGAATGCACTATTTTATTATCATATTGCTGTGTCTGGAAAACATTAACAGGTATTTCTTCTCCCAAGGACTTTATGTAGCACCAGAAACTCATTTTACCACAGAGGAAGGGAACAGGTCAATTATTATACTCCCTATGGTTAGTAAACTGATTTTGTTGCCTTTTTGGTTCCTAATACTGAAATCCGAGTAGTGAACATGTGTGGGAGCGCCTATAAAGACAAAGATACTTTATATATGGATATATGGATCCATTTTCCAAATTCAACACTGTATCATCTCTATTTCTTTTGTACAAGTCAGGTTTTTACTCGATTTTACTGTCTCTTACTCTTGTACCAATATGACCACTTACAGTGAAGTTCAGTATTTGGACATACAAATTATTGATATGTAATGTATGCTAAAGACATATTTTGAATAAAAGAAAAAGAGGTCAGCTAATAATTTTAAATCTCCTCCTGACACATATTCTCTTCTCATGACCATAGCATCTAAGTCTTTATTAAGGCAACAGTTTGAAATGTGCTATATATTTTTGCTAGGTTTTCCTGATTGTGAGGTAAAGGGAGCAACATTGCACACCTGAGAAGTTAGTGAGCCTTTTCATTAGTAGCAATAAAGAAATTGCCACTATCTAAATATATTTATGAAAATTTTCCAGTGAAGTGAAGCAGACGGGGCACACATCATTATATAAGACAAGAACTGAAATTAGCAAAACTTGTTTAGATACTTGGGTGACCTCTGCAAAAATCTACCATTGCCATAAAACTCTCTAGCCTTGCTTGTTCCTAGAAAATAGGTGATGTTGGGAAGGTGCCACAAAGGCAGCCTTCCTAAACAGCTCCCTTGCTATCAGTCACTCAGAGCTCCTGCGTGACTGGTCTGTTGACGATTGAATTGAGAATAGAAGGGATGAGATGCAAGTTACTGGTTTTACAAATGAAGAATGAAATTGGATGCATTTTGCCCACTTTGCAATCAGCCATTATGTATATGCTTAGATTGAAAACCTAATCTGGTAGTTTTCACATCCAATCATATTAATGAAGTAGCAGAATTACTTGTGTGATTCTGTACTACAGTCAATTTAGTAAATAGATATGAAGGAGAGTAAAATACGTAAATTTTTATAATACTCTTATAATTCTGTAGGAATTAAACTAGTAAAAAATGTAGATTGAACGTTGTTTTAATTGGTTTATGTTTAAAGATTCTTTGATCAGCGATAACAGTAATATGTATTAACATGTTGCATTTTAAAGTGACGCTGCCTTTCATTAATCAAGTGTCTGTATGGTTGATTAATTTGAACAAGGTTTAAATTGCTATGAAAATTTATCATTCATAGCCATGATCTCCATTTACATATATGTTAATTATTGTAAATGTAATCTTTTTCTGAATCCTCTGGGCTGCATACTAAAAAGACACAGTGATCACAGTGAGTGACTACTTTTCTATTACAAAGTGAACTCTTACCAGTATTCAGTAAAGTCTGTTTCAGTTGTCAAAGATAGACTCAAAACATTAAAACATTTTATGCTAAAGGCAAGTTCAAATACTGTGGATGCTATTTCCTTTTCAAATTATTTCTTTATTCAATGGCTGGAACATTTAAGAAAATTAAAATAAGCAGTACCAACCACTATAAAATTAAGTTCTGTCTCTATGGGCTTTTTTTCCTTCCTACTCTGAGAGTTTCTCATAGTAGCTACATTATTAATAATCATGAGAGTGGGGTTTTCCATATGTCTTTTGAAAAGAGTGGCTTGAAGAAGTTACTAAGTCAAAAGAACTCTTTGTAAAACAATTAGAATGAGTTAAATTGCATAAGACAGACATCACCAAAGTTTATAGTCTTTTAGCATGACACAGAAAAAGAATCCCTTCACAGTGGCTGTAAAGTAGCTGTACCAGAGCTTCTCACACACAGCACCACTGATGCATGTGCTTAATGCAAATAAACACACTTGCTGTGCTCTCTTCAAACTCTCCAGCTCAAGGAGATGACAGTCATTTGTCTAAAACTTATTACATTTGACGTAGTCAAGAATTTTATCAAGGTTTAAAGAGAGAAGGTGTTTCACAGAATATTTCCTACAATGTTATATAGAGAAAATGCATTGGCAGGAAATGGATTTCAGATACAAAGCATAAAATATTTCTCTTTCAACAAACAACTACTACAGCTTTTATTAAAGAATGCATATCAATAGAAACTAATTATTGTCCATTAAGTTACACTCTGGGTGTATTGCTGTTAATTCCTTTTTTGCATTCACAGAAACTGACATTTGCTTGGGGTTTTTTTTGCTTTTTTTCTTGAAATATCCAGGCAGATTTTATTCAGAAATGACTTTAAAAATATCAGAATTGCAAGCAGCAATGTGTTAGGGCCTCCAGACCCTGTTCCAGGAAATATTTCAGCATATGCTTATTTTCATCTTTGCTAAGACAGTATCTCTTCACTTACTTATCTTTAGTGTATGGCCTGGTTTCTTCTTCCAGAGGGTGTTAAATTGTTCCTTACACATTTTTTACTTGTTTCCAAAGTGGTTTTGTTATTTTTAAATTTTTTAAATGAATCTTTTATTGCATAGTTGAAAAAGGAACCACTCCTAGGTGCAAAATAAAAATTTCCTTTATTTCCACAAATTTTTATAATTTTATGTTTAAATGGTTTGTATTTACATAATATATGCACTGAAGGACCAGCCTCATTTCTCAGTCACAATTTAATGCAATTAAAATGTCTATGTGGAAACCTTTGCAAGCATAGCACCTTTGTACTACCTGACTGAGCAGTTTTAAAGATACTTAATTTGCAGTTTTCTGTTAGACAGTTTGATAATGAAATATGTTTTTGTGTTTTGGGTCCCAAGTCTGTAAATGGATAAGATTGATGTGAAAGTCACATCAATCTTTTGGCATGAGCATGCACGCAGATTTTGGAGTGTTGCCGTCAATATTCTGAACACTTATCTTTATGTAGTGTCCTAATGTAGCATTTTGCAAGATCTGAATGGTTTGCTGAATGCTGAGCAGAAAAAGGTCACCTTTTTTTCCCCCTACAGTCATGGTGGCTATCGTGTTGTATCTTGTGGCACAAATTGTTTGAAATTCATGGTTATCTAAATCACTTTTTTCTCCCACAAACCTGAAATAGGCATGGTATTCACATTTTGAAGAGATTTTGGTGTTAATTGATCGAGCTGTGTATCTGCAATGGTACCCTGGATGTTGATATGTTTGTATACAAATAAACACATATATATATAGCATCTGCTATATATAAATCTGGGAAGAGGCATGAACTGGGGTTTTTTCACAGTACAGGAATAAGGATGCACACAAGGAAATAGTTTGGGCACAGAGGTAAAGCAAGCGAAGAACAGAGGATTACCTTTTTATAGGGCACGTTACCACCACTCACTGCTATGGAATGTACAGAGGCCAAAAAATACAAAGGATTTAAAGAAAATTAGATTAATTCATAGAAGAAAAAAATCTCAGAAGTTGTTAGAAATATTTGTGGGTTTTTGGTTTAGGAAGCCTTTCAATGGCTGTTGGGGGCAAGAAGGACATGCCAGCTTGCTGAGTTAACAAAACCATTGGTGTCTCTGCAGCTGCTAGTTGTGAATTTTATTTATATATTTACTAAATGAAGAATTGGGTTCATATTTATTTGTTTAAGTCATTTATATTCAAATGTGACATTTGGGAAATTTTATTCAAACAAAGATACCTCTTGCTAGAAAGAAAATTATTTCAGCTGAAACTTTCTAAAATATAGGACTAAAATATTATCAGGCTTGAGAAACCTCAGATCATTTGGTAGAAGACCTGTGAATTAAGAATAAGATTAAATAGGGGCTTACAATAAAGCAGGAATTGTAGTAATGGCTGACTCTCAATTTTGCTGACATGTATGTATGTTTGTGTGTGTATATTTTAGAGGATACGCTGTACGCGTCGGTTGATAAATCTGTAGTCAACTGAAAGGATATAAAAACATTCAGCATGTTTTAAATAGATGTACAGTAAAACCAAGGTCTGAGTTACTTTTTTGTGGAATAATTCTTGGTTTTAGTTTATAGGGACGGTGGGGCAATGATCTTGACTTACATAGTTGAGCAAATGACTTTTCAATTTCAAAGCCTGTATATGATTCTTTTTTATCCTGCAGACAGAAGGTGATGGAATTATCCTTGGTGATTACTGAGTTTAACATAAATGAGCCCAAAACATTTTAGTTATTTAGGATACTTTGTGGGTATCTGTTTAGAGCCTAAAATAGTCTTGTAGCAAGGGTGGGAACAATGCAAAAATGAGTACACAGACGTGTATTCTGTCACAAAAATATTTCTCCACTTAAAATACTGTCAGTTTAAAATTTTCTGTATCTACATTGCATAGATTTCATCTGTAGCAGCCCCAATAACTTAGTCCATCCTGGGATCTATGGCAGAAGTTGCCATTTAAAGAGGGATTGGTATGTTGGAGGTGGACTTGTGAATAACTGAGCCTTTGCAAAGGTAAAGGTGACCCCATCAACTCTTTTTGGCTTGCCATATTAGAGAAGGAGAAGTTACTGGAGGGAGGAAAGAAGTAAGTGATGTGTGGAATAAGGACCTCTGCAAAATCCTTTTTAATGAAAAGAATCAGAGTAGGTCACATGTGCTTCTACCACAGAAAGGCAAGGTGCAGGGAGAAAGACGAAGTTTTACATGCATTGCTAAATATATGGGGCTAAAAGACCGCATGTAGGATGCAATACATAAAAGGAACCTGCTAGACCTTCACTGTAGCTTCAGTACATAAGTGTTGGTGTGAGCTGGTGCCCACCTAACTGGTGTGAGTGACAGGTAACCCCATGAACTAGAACATCTGAGGAAAACCAGATTATTTATGGGAGCGGGTTAAAATTTGCTGTGTACGGATGCATCACACTGCAGTCCCATGCCTGCTTTACACCTCTTCCAAAGCACTACCTGTGGCTGTGTGCTTCACCTTTCCCTGGTGCCTAGCTAACATGATTGGAGTTGTGGGAGGAGAAGAGGGAGAGGACAGTTTTGAAATCTGAGGGACCATTAAACACTTGAGCATCTGTAATATGCTCTATTTGTTGGACAACAAGTATGGGAAGCAAGGAGGTATATTAATATCCTGAACCTATTTCTTCTGTATCTCCTGAGGCCTCCAAAGAACCCTTTGAATATACTTACTTGAAAAGTACTGTGCTGAAACACTTACTATGGTAAAAGTGTATTCTTTCTCGTTTCCTCTTTTTAAAATAGAATCTGCTTCTTTAGCTCATAGAAGAGTTTGGGCCCTGTTATTAAATCTAAATGCAATAAACCTAAGTAATCTGTTTATGTATACCCTTATGAAATGGGGGGCGGGGAAAAAAAAAAAAAAAGAAGTTCATCATCTGGATGCTAGATAATCCATGTAACTTTTAAAGATGTATTACTTTCAAGACCATTTCTTTTGTTTTATAGAAAAGGATGCTGCTCTCTGTGACTTAACCAGAATGAACACCTCCATTGTTTCTCTCTGTTAATGATCACTTTCAACATTCTCCTGAGCAATTTGTTTTTCCAAAGAGAAAATAAAAAATACTTAGCAACAGAAATCACCAGAAGGATTACATATTTCATGTCTCTAAAGCCTAATTTCTTCTTTTGAAGGGTAATAGTCTTAGATTTCTAATACAACCTAAGAATTGGATTGCTTTGGCCTTCTACCAGACTCTGAAAGAGTTATCATCTGAGCTCGAGTGCACCCATGCTGCTGCCCATGCACCGCCCTATTGAATTTGGCTGGGGGAGGGGGGCGGTTCTGCCATGCTGAGCAGCTGCAAAATTGGACCCTCACAATAGAAATTATTCTGGTAGGCAGCCAGGAAGAACAAATATTGGGAGCTGGGTTTCTGCAGCTACAGACCCACAGTCACACAATGCTTCACCCCCAGATCTGCTTTGCTTGCTCGATTCCTCTGTGTGTGAGAGCCTGCCCTCCAATCACTTCAGCATCTTCTGTATTTCAGTGCCCTGCCCGCACACAAGAATGATGGAGTCAGCATGTAGAGCAGAGGCAGGCATGCATGAACACCAAAACAAAGCCGGTTTGGTCTAGTTTTAGGCCAGATCACTTTGAGAGTGTCCTTTCAATAAGGACTGGGAAGCTTTCAGATTTTTATTCAGATTAGCTGCATTTGCGGGCAGTAATAAGAGATTTAGTTTTGTCTTCTGCTGGTATTTCATTTTTTCCCATATACCCAAAATATGCCAAGGAGATTCCCTTTCCCTCCCAAATAATAATAAAATGTCAGTACATTGTTCAACCCTACTTTACATTTTTTTTCTCTTCTAGGACATCTGTACTCTGCATACTTTTGCATTCTCCCCTCACCCTTTCCTTCTCAGCTGCTCCATGTTTTTATGTCTCTCAGGAGGGGTTAATTCTTTACAGCTGCGTCCTGCTTGCCAGGAGTCTCACATGTGCAAATTATTAATCTTTTCTATTGCTACAGTAACTCCCAAAGCTTTAAACACCCCCTACCTAAAACTGGCCCTTTTCCAAAAAACTTTTCATATTCCCTTACTGAAAGATAATTTGGTCCCCTACAGGGTTTGCACTGTTATTTAGCACAATTGCCTAAGTAGAGTTCCTTATTTCCCCATAATAATTTACAAATTGGAATTTAATTTAGAAATTCAAGCCCCAGAGTATTGAATTTCTCTACTTGTTGTACAGTTGATTTGTTAGTTTGTTTGGGTTTGGGGTTTTTTTTTTTTTTAGAAAATGACATTGTTTTATTCTGTTTTGCTTTTAACCTTCAGTTTTGAATAATGTGTGTAGTTTAGTGATTGTAATGATAATGATGTGATGTGCAATTTGTAGTATCAACTGATGTAGCTAAGCTTCCTGTCCATGAAACACAGGAGCTGGTTCTTAAATATGGAATGGCTTAACTGAGTAAGTACAGAATGTTCTAAATCTTTATTTAGTAGGAGGTCTAGATATTAACATCTGTTTAGCCCACTTATGTTTTTAATTTATGATATTAACTCGATGCAGTAGTTCCATGGTTTGTATCAGCAATCAGATAGGGACATATAAGTGTATATATTGTGTGATTCTTGCCAGATACAGGTCTATGCACAAATAGAAATCCACTGGTTGTGCACACACATCACTGTGTCTATAGGCGTACGCACACATTGTTTTGGCCTGGGATGACTGATGAGCTGGCATTTTTTTCTACCCTCTGTCTTTCTCTTTCTGATGTGTTCTCCTGATTTCCTATTTATTTCTCAGCTGCTGATTGGATATCATTATGACACTTCCAAGCTTTCAAATAAATAATTTATTTTGAAAGTTAGATATGTCATAATAAAGCATTAAGACACTCCAGGCAGTGTATTTCTGGCTGATTATATACCTCCAGTGGTATTATAAGGCACAGGCAGAGGACTGAGTGATTTTAAACACCTGACAAGTGCAATAATCCCCAAGAAGTGCATGGCCTGGAGCATCTTACTGCTGTTATGAAACAGAATTTATAAATAAAAATAAGAAGAACAGCCAAACCTATTTATTTATTGGGCATTATGACCCTGGTATGATATCACTAAGAACCAATCACTAACCTTGTTTTATGCTGATCAACATAATGGTCATTTTCTAGTGTGAACAATAAACCTAAATACTTCTAAGAAAACATTAAACAGCTTTGAGTTTAATGTGTGCAAAGGAAATGTAAAGGTGGTTTAGTTGCAAGTCAGACACATGATCTGTTTAATATATACAGAAGGCTTCCCTGTAGGCCAATTAAAAAACCTTCCAAACAATGCTGACTATTAATTCACACAGTATTTATAACTCAAGTGAGTTAAATTTTAGCATCTCAGTGAAGAGCTCTGTAAGGAGGAGAAATAGATTTCATTAGGACAATAACCAGATATGAATTTGTTTAGTTCAGTGAAGTAAATTTTAAAAAAACCTTTTAACAGCAAGGAGGTTATGGGAGATGTAAGAATGCTGCTTGTAGATTATTTTCTCATTAGGAGTAAAAATTCCTGATAAAGAAGTCTACTTCTGAAAACTTAATATGTATAGCTTATAAAACTGTATCTGTAAGAATATGCTGCAGCATGTAGTGGTATCATCAAAGGTGTAGTTGAACAAATAGTACCATAAAGAGCAGTTATAAAGAAGTGTTTTGTTTTACTTGTTTTTCTGTTGCATACATAAAAATAGAACTTCAGAAATGTCATAGCCAACACATTTAACTGCGGGACATTGAAAATCTTCCTTGTGATTCACAGCCTGACACTCAGTGTAATCAAAAGCTCTTATATTCTTGTGCATAAGCACAAGCTGGAGTGACTTTCCTATTTGACTCTCTAGCAGGGAAAATGTGTTCAGGTAAAGGGGATCACCCTTAAAATAGCATGGGGTGTCTGTGATAGAAGTATGGAAAAGGTTCTGTGCTGCAGATAACCTATCCTGAGGAAAGAGAAATCATTGTGCAATGGATGACTGCTGGGGAGGAATCATTCAGGTGGACTGTAATTCACAGTATCCCAGAATGGCTGAGGTTGGTAGATCTCTGGAGACCACTTAGTCCTCCCTTCTGCTCAGCAGGGTCACCTAGAGAAGGTTGCCAGGAGTTGTGCCCAGCTGTGTTTCGAATATTTCCAAAGATGATGGTTCCATAGCCTCTGGGGGTAACCTCCAAAACTGTTCAACCTCCATTGTTGTTATCAGGATTTCACAGAGTCACAGAATGGTCTGATCCAGAAGGATCATCCAACTCCTAAGTGAATGGCCCATATGGGGATCAGACCTCCAATCCTTGGTGTAATTAGGTCTGACCAACTGAGCTCATCCAGGGTTTGACCAACCTGTGTTTTCTTATGTTTAGATGGAATTTCCTGTATTTCAGTTGGTGTCTTTTGTTTATTGTCCATCCACGAAATACCACTGAAAAGAGTTTGGTTCCATCTTCTCTATTACTCCCACAAGCCAGATATTTATACACATTGATAAGACCTCCAGGCTGAACACTTCACTAAATCACTAAATCCATATCTTTCTTTTACTGGGAAGGCCAGGACTGGATCTAACAATCCCAGATATTTCTCACCAGCTGTGAGTAGGGGTGAAGGATCACCTTGCTCAACCTGCTGGCCATGTTCCTAATGCAGCCTGTGGTGCCAGTGGCCTTCTTTGCTGCAATGGAGGATTTTTTGCCTATATTCAACTTGTTTCTGGGACTATTTGTTCCCTCACCTTTACTTGGATCAAGCTGAGGCTACCCTGTTTTTCACTGGATTCTCCTTCTTCTGTCTTAAAAATAGGAGTGACAATTGCTTTCTTCAAGTCCTCAGGAACTCTCAGTGACCTTTCAAAAAGAATAGAGAGTGGGCTTGCTACTCTCAGGACAGGTCCTTCAGACCTTGTGTGTGCATCCCATCAGGTCCCATGTACTTTTGCCCATTGGTAGAGGTACTTTTGCCCCATTTGATTGAGTGGATCCCATCTGCTCCTAGAAATCCTTAGTCCTTCAAGAGGATCACATGGTTGTAGAAGCCACAGCCCTCTTGTCAGTGCCAGCCATGTAACCAGCTGTTGACCCACAGGATCCCGACACTCCACCCCAATCTGGTTACCCTCACTGGTAGGACTGAGGAGAAAAGTTCCTGGATCCCCATACCCCTCACCCTCTGAGACATGTAGGTACTTAGGACTGCAGCAGCAAGAAACCTAAAATGCACGTGAAGGAAAAAGTGCTGTGTGTTAGCTGTAGTCTTCCCCACTTGAAGTGTGGATTCCTCTTTCCTTTAGTCAGGCTCAGTAGGTGTCATGGAAGAGCCAGTGTAATACACCGTGTGTATGTGCCATACACACATGGTGAAACAGCCACTGTTGTCCTGCAGAATATAATCTGCATAATTGTGATTACAATTAAAAAACCCACTACTTGTCTACTTCCTGCAAGATCAAATGTTTGGGTTTTTTTTTTTTAATTTCTGTTAAACCATTTGCCTATGAATGATTTGTGTAGATATGCAGCACAGAATTCATTCAAATAATGTGTTAGTGCAGCCTGCAATCTAAGAGCAGAGGAACTGCCATGCCAGAGCAGAACAAAGGTCATGGTAGCCTGGTATCCTGTCTCCAAATACAGCCAGCACCAGATGCTTCAGAGGAAAGCATAGCACCTCTATAAGGAGTGTAATGGAGTAGCTTTCCCATGAGGAAAGATCTCTCCCTAGTTGTGTCATTTCTAGCATATGTTTTGTACTATTAAATATTAAGACTGCTCATTCACTTGGGATTTTTTTCTGTGACAATTACTTGTGTAGTGAAAAGTTACCAGAGAATTTTTCCTATTGACATAAATAATAATTTTACTTTTATCCTGATTGGCCATTTTTCTCTGCAGTCTTTGCATCCATGAGTTCCTCAGGAGAATTCTGTTTTCCATAAAAAAACCAGTTATTGATCCTTAAAAATTCCTAACATCTAATATAAAAATACTATGCCTCTGCTCCACGTATGTGCTGTAATTCAAAATGGAAAAAGAGCAAAACTGAAAAATTACAGAGCTATTAAATCTATTTGCTTTGTCACAACTGATAGAATAGCAGATGTATATATCAAAAACCCACAAACCTCTCTTGACAACACGGAGGTGCTCAAAGAATCTTGTTCCCATGGAAAGTACATATTTTGGACAAAGTCTTCCAGTGTTTAGAGCCTGGTTCACTAGTAGTCCATGGGTAAAGATGAGATATTTAATATATCTTCCCATTATAGTGAATCATCCTCTGAATTTAAAATTCAAGTGGGTAGAAGACTTTTTGCATTATTTTACCCTGCTCAGCACCAGGGCTTCAACGTCTTATGGAGATTGTAGAATCATTAAGGTTGGAAATGACGTCTAAGATCATCAATGCCGACCATTAGCCCAGCCACCACCATGTTCACTGCTAGCCTACATCCCCAGGTGCCACATCCCCATGCCTTTTGAACACTTCCAGGGCTGTGAGGTTATTTTGTCACCTCGACCTGTTGAACAGGTAGAGGGAGTAAGTGCAGCTGCCCGTTCTACCCAGCACTGGGCTTTTCCCTGTCCTGTGTCTGACTGTGCAGGGTTAGTGTGGGTATGGTAGTGTTGTCCTCCTGTGTTAGCGTCTCCCACCACACATACACACATGCGCACACCATTTCCTTACCTTTTTCCAGCCCATATCATCCAATTAATTGCTTCACATGCTACATTCTTCATAATGAGAGCGGGCCACAAGGACAGTATGCTGGTAAGCTTTTCCATTCTGAAAGGAAAGTCCATCACTCCTGCAGTGTACCAGTTCAGTGCTGTGAAATAATCCCTGGCTCTTGTTTTACCCTTCCCTTGGGGTATCTGCTCCACTGAATGACCCCATCGTGCTCGGTGCATTGAGATTTTGAAACTAGCTGCTAACTACTGTGGATGCATTTCCTGACCTTACTGGTGGGAATTGAACCAAAGTCTCTCAAGTGCTGTAGGATCTAATTAATATGCATCTTATTCCAGGAAAGACTCATTACTTTATAGATATTTATATAAGGGGTATGTCTGCTATAATGGTTAATAACTATGAATAAAGTTTCATTTCTGATAGAGGAATAAAGCTTTTGTTTAGATATGGATTTTTAGTTTTATTAAAAAAAATTAGAAAGTATGATTATGATAATTGGGTGAGAGTTCCAAATGGTCACACAAAGTTTTTTATTCTTGCCTTTGGTACTAGCCGGAATCAACTCTCCTTCCTCACTTCAAATTTAAAAGAGAGGCAGGGAGGAACTAATTTAAAAATTAATTCAAAGCATTAGCAAAGGATCCAGAGAGAGTCTGTGCTGGATGTGGAAAACTTGTATGAGAAAGTGAAGTGAGTTATGGGTGACAGGGTTTTGAAATAATAAGTGTAAGCAAAGTCCTGTCCTTTTTAAGCCGAGAAAAGGCATACCACAGTAACAAAGGCTACCTATGGATCTGGTGTCTCCTGATTTTGGGGAAGTATAAATATTTATTTAGAACCTTTTAAAAACTACTGTGACACATAGTTTTTATTGTGGTTAAATTTTTTGGCAACACTATAAGGCCTTCAGAGCCAGAAGGAATTAGCTGGTGCTGCAGAGGGGACAAGCCCAAGTGGCTGGGCAGAGCAGGCACCTGTATTTACTTTCTCTCAGGTTCTGCTCCACAGGTAAAAATGACAAAATAACCTCAACGCTTTGAAATCACATGGTTTCAAAGCAAATTTGGAGCCTCATGATTTTTGGACAACCATATTTTAATGCTTAGTTATGCTGCACATAATGATTCAGTCATGTTCTCAAACCAGTAGAACTGAAATACTGTCAGTTGATCAAATGCATTTTCATAGGAACATTTTACCATGGATATTGAAAAAATACTTACTGTATTTTAACATGCATATGGCTTAAGATTTCTACAAAGTTCAGTTTTACTGAACTACCTCTGTAGAAAATAGTAAGAATCAAGAGACTGCAAATGTGGGGTTCAGTCCTGCAGTGCTTACCTTGGGACAGCTGTGACAGTTACAAGCAGTGTCATTCTACTGCAATTACAGGGGTCTGGTTATATCACTGTATAAAATATATGTTTTTGGACACTTCAGAAGGCAGTGATAATTCTTCCCTATCTCATTCTGCAGTCCACAGGAGCAGGAGGAGTCCCAGGGAGTCTTGGGCAGTTTTTTACCATCTTTATCCTTGTGGAGAATCACAGCCCACACGCAAAGATGATGTGCAAATTCATGAGGCACTCCATGGCAGCTGTGAACATGTGTGTCAAGGTATGTTAATTTTAAAATGACAATTGCTCTATCTATCCCTCAACAGTCCTTAGAGTTATCCAGTGGAGGGAATGCTTAGGAAGAAGAAAACAAACCAGGGAAATAAGTGAATGTTTAAGGGAGATTTTTATTTTCAAAAATGTATATCTTACAAAAAATAATCATTGAAGCAACATGACATTCTTGCAGTGCATGGTTTGATGAGGTAAGGGAAGCTCGAGACTATTGGTTTTATAGGTAGAAGTTGGCTGTGTACTTTGGAAGAGAGGCTTGGAGCACTGTACCTCTGTGTGTATGCTAAAAGCCAGCAGTACTGCTATTTTTCCAGGCTGTGTTGATGGTAAATTCACATTCTGGAGATGACTGTCCCAGAGCTTCTGTGGCTTTTAGTGAGACATGCCACCCTGGGCTGCTGAAGACTTTCTCTTCTTCACATCTCCTGTTCTTGCTTGGCCATGTTCCTGTCTGCGCTGAAACCTTTTCCTGCCTCTGTTCGGGCTAATCCACAGCAACAAGAGTAAATGGGAATGAGTCAGATCACTTGTGACCAGCTGCATGGGGGTGAAGTGGGGGTTACCCCTCCTCTACTCACCCCAATACACACACGCACACACACACACACACAAATGGTTGTGCTTGTATTTCTGTGGGACACTTGATGTGGGTATGTGTCAAAGCTCACTTAAGAAGCATCACAGGGTTGAATGGACAGATATCACAGTTAGTGCCAGCAAAGCTACCTGGTTTATAGCTTTATGTTATCTGCACTCAGCTATTGGAAATCTATAGCTACATGCTATGAGGAAAGCCAGCAACATAAGAACATAGGGATGGTCCTACTGGGTCAGGTTAAGGTTCATCTAGTCCAGTGTCCTGCTTCTGACAGTGGATGTCCGGTCAGACAAAGGCAGTATGTTGCTACCTCTTCTACTCCTCCACTTCCAACACTTTTCAGCTCAGGGTATTTCCTGAGCTGGAAGTTTCTTGCAGTAAACTCCAGAGAATTTCTTCTCTGTGCACTTTCCCAGTCCTCCCTCGTGACCTCTGCGCATCCCTGGCAGCCCTTGCAGTGAGTTCCACAGGTTTTGCTCACTCATGCTCAAACTTTTCTTCTCAAACTGGATTTTGTTTGTTGCTGTCTACATTTCTCAGAATCAGTGAACAGCTGATGCTATGGGAATCAATGCCCTTTCACTCTTTCCTGACTGCTCATGGATAGACTTGTGCATTCTCTCTTCGTTCGCTTTTTCAAGATGTGTTCTTGCATACGCAGTTTTTTGCACTGATGTACATTATCCTTACTGGCTTTTTTTTGATTTAACCATATCCTCCTGAAAAGAGACAATAACTGCAGAAATATTAAAAATGCAGGTGAGTCATAGATTTATTTAAAGGCAGTGTTTACTTCTGTTTTATTTTTATTCCTTCCTAAAAATTCTTAAAAGTTTATTTGCTGCTTTGACTGATAATGAGCACTGACCTAATTCTTTCTTGGATCTATAGTATATTCTTACTGTTGAATCACAATTGTCAGTTCAGAACCTATTTACACATTTTTGAAGTTTAGAGTTTTTCCAGTGTGTGTAGCCTTTCTTTATTCATAGGGAAATTCGTCTACCATGGCGTTGACCAGGCATGCAGCCTTGTAGGGTCCTCCCTGCAATTCCTGACAGTCAGTCATTGTCCTCAATACCCTATATTTTGTAAATGCAGGACTGTCTTTTGCCTGAATGTAGGTAGCATAAAGGATATTTAAAGTAAATCTGTTGCTCTTGTCTACAACCCCTTCTTCCTAGATGTCAAATCACTCTGAACTAGGGTAGTTACTGCCTACGCTTTACAAGTGAGAAACTGCAGGATGGGATTTGCCATATTCAATTATTTATTGAGTGAAAGATCTTTCAGTGGTCAGTGAGTACCTATGCTTTTCCTGGGTGTCATCTGGCATTTACATTGCAGGATTATGTATTTGTTTTAAAAGCAAGGACTTGGGTATTTTCAAGATGAAAGTACTGTTTCAACCTTTTCTCTGATACTTATTTCTAGAACTTCCAGTCATTTTAGTTACTTGTGGATGACATCACTTGTTTAACAATAAAAAATTGGAGGCCATCCATGGGAGTATAACAAAAAACCATCTATGGAAAGGAGGGGGAATTTCACCCCTAGGTGTTTAAAGTTGATTAGACCTCATTACAGAGTGCCTTAAGTGAAATGATTTGGAGCCCTGCATTTCAGTCTTCCATACCCTGAAATTTTTGTGTCACAAAACCCACTAGATTTGTGTAGGGACTAATACTCCCTCTACAGAGAGTGAAGCCTTAAAGGGACATTGTGTTTGAATTATCTTTCCATCCCTAGTGCAAGTTGTCAGCACTTACATGCAGTATTGTGGCTTGCCTTGCCTCATCATCCCTTTTACAAGAATCCATAGAGGACTTCAGTTTTCAGTGTTGTCAATTTGGCACCTTTTGCTTGGTACTAAATTCACCTTAAAAAAAACATGTCTACACATTATGGGTTCTATTCATGAATGACTAACACCTCATTTGCACTTGAATTTCATTCAGGTTAAATGGAAACATTGTGCAATGCTGTGGAATTTACACAAATTTTATATCCTTGAATACAGATTGCTGGTAATGAAACCGACACTTTGTTGTGCATATTAAAGATGCCCAGAAGCCAAAAGAGGAGGAAGAATAGGAGAAAATGCGATCAGATCTGGCCTGAATGAGCAAAGTACCCTTACAGAGGAGTGGGAAAAGGAAAGAGGAAATCAAAACAATTCTGTAATGAGTAGGTGTCCCCTACAGCTCAGCCCTGGGAGCAAGTCAGGTTTGGGCTTTTGATGCTTGCTGTATCTGCTTGGAGACCTGAGGTTTTCACCGATCTGGGCAGAGACATTTGTCACCGGTATCACTAGGTGGAAATATGTGCTCATCTAAACTAAGTCTCCCACTTCCCATTTGAATTTTGTCTTCCTAGATGATTGCTGAAGGAGTTTTCCCTACCAAGCTTTCTTTGTGTCTAAGTGTTTGGGGGGTGTCAGGGGAAGAAAATTCATGAGGATGGAATCTGAAATTTGACTCAAAACTTCTCTTGACTTTTTTGTCATTTGTGTATTTGGACCACTGTGACTTTTCTGCTGAAAATATTAAGCAGGAAGAGCTGTTGAATGAGCTTTATTTCATAAGATTTGTTTTCTTTTCCCTTGATCATATGGTGCCAAGCCCAGTGGCTCACCTATCTGACATGGACCCAAGTGTGTGACAGGAATATGAAGACTAACAACTACACAATCCTGTTCTGAAATTTATTCAGAGTTGCAATTAGATGCATGTGATCTGGAGGATATTACTGCAGGACATACTATGATATGGCCTTATTACAGTGCACAAAACCTTATGTGAAAGCATTTGTCAATAGCCTGTAGAAGGTAAAAGTCTAGTTGCTTGCAAGAATTTTTCAGGTCAGTAGTGACTCTATGTTCAAGCTACAGGACCTCTTCTAATGGTGTTACTGAGCAAGTTGGATTTTTTAAGAAGAGGTCTGTGCAGCAGTGGGGGAAGATTTTGGAGAATTCTTTTAACTTTAGCTCAGTAGTGTATGATCCCTATAGTCACAGTTAATGCTTAGTTTTGTACCATACAGTGTTAATTACAAATACCTGAGATTTATGTGGCCTTGTGTAAACTCTCTACATCTAAGACTAATAAGTCTTGTGCCAGCTAATACTTCCTTATTTACTTATTTTAGTGATTAATATGTACTAGCAGATATCTTTAGTTTTGAGAACAAGGACTGTGTATCAGAATAAAGAATGATAAGAGAAGAACATTATGACCTGACTACATATTTGAGGTGCTCTCAAGGAGAAAAATACATCAGGAGATCCAGAACCATACCTGAATAAGTCCATGGAAATAATTAGCATATATGCATGCATTCAGGAAATGTGATGAATATGTATTAGTTTGAGGAATATAACCTGGCCTGTTAGGCTACTGGGCATGCATGCTTTGAGGAGAATTCCCCATGCGTCCAGTGCTGCTAATAAAGTAATGCCAACTTTCTAACCCAGCAAATGGGTTGGAGAGTTTATTTCACGGTTTTCAGTGACAATGGCACCTGCCTGTGTGCCCAAATGTACTTTTGGGTAACGGCAACCTTCAGGTACGCTTTTCCTACTAGATAGAGATCCTAGCTAAAAAATCAGAAGTCTCCTGCTGCTGACTGTTAAGCTTTACTGGTGATTGTAATTATCTAAAATAACTCTTAACCCACTGGAAGGAGCTGGTGGCCGCTCATTATTATTCAAACTGAACTGCCTTGCACCATGTAGAAGTTTTATCATCTCAGAAACTAGTGCAAAGTTTGTCTTCACAGGCACAAATATAAGCTAACAAAAGAGAAATCAGGGAAATGTTTAAGAATCTTTTTACTCCCTTGAATACTTATGCCTTTTCTTCAGTCTACACTAGGTCTTTTTTCCATGATACACAATACATCCAATTTTCTCTCTTCACTGGTTAACACATGTGAGAATTATTGTGTGGGAAGAAAAAAAAAATCTGCTATTTGAATACCAAGTCACAGTAGACAAAATCTACTCTCTGAGTATCTACTCAGGGGACAGGTACTTTCTCCACCTTTCAGAGGTCAGCAATCAACGATGTAAGTTTTAGGAGTATAAATGATTATGTATAAGAAATCTTCCTTTATTCATTATTTTTTTTTTGTTTCAATTTCCCTGCAGAAATTGATCTGGGTTGCAATTTTAATTTCAACAGGGCTGCTTGGAAAAGCAAATCTGAAAAAGAGGCTGTCATAGGCTGCATATCATTATTACAAATTCATATGAGCAAGATTGGGGTTTGAAAGTCTGGCTTCTGGCTGCAATAATACCAAAGTGAGTCGCAGCCTGTGGAGGAAACATGTCAGGCACATAATCCTGTTCTTCATTTAAAGTTTCTTTTGTCAGGAATATTAAATAAATAGAGTGTAAACTATTGAAGCTACCACGCACAGTTAAGCAGCACCCTATAAGGAAAACAAGCACCAAAGAACATATACATGACCCCAGCAATCTCTAAAGTTGCTTTCTAAACAACACTGAGACGTTTGGATCAGCTCCATTAAAAACAGAAAGCATAACAGGAGAACACATCAGTGCATACAGTTTTCAATTCTTTTTTTTTCCAAACAGAATTTGTTTGTATTCTTGCAATCCTACCATGGTTACCAGCATGTTACTATTTTAAAAATTATAACTTGACAAGATATTTAGACCTGATGATCCTATGCTGGGAGTTTTAAGTTTCAAGGTGCTTCCCTCTATTAAGGCAAAGAATCATAATCAGCCAAAGTCCAGTTACCAGCCTCTCCTGTTACCATGTGTAGTGTGATTTTGCTCCATGGTGATGCAACGTTGCAATGATTTATATCAAAGCAAGCAAACTTCAAGCTGAAGCTGCAAAAAATACAGGGAAGGTCAGTGATAGGAACTGATAACGTTGCAGTTTCTCTGAAGCTGCAAAGAAGCCCACTATGAACACTACAAAGCTGAGAACGTTTCCCTAGTCTTTGATTTCTTATTTTTGAAAGGCTGTAATGGAGCCAGCAGGTAACCTAAGACAATCAGGGAATGTTTTAGCAGACAATACCATATATCTGAATTTCTTCTATAGCTTTATACTATCTATACATTCCTTTGCTTTGTGAAAAGACAGAGAGCTGGTGCAAATAAAACTAAGGTCTCTAGAGGATAATCATGTAAGAGAGTGATCATGATGTGCAGCAGTTATTTACCTATCTACAATCATAGGCCAGTATTAATGACAATGGAAAAAGCAGTTAATGATAACATTGGACGAAGTATATCAGCCTAAGTGTTAAAATACCTGACTGGAATCATTCAGTTCTTTGTCAATTAGCAGAGGTGAAAGAGAAAGACATGCTCTTTTCTTCCTTATTTTGCCATGCTGTAAAAGTAAGACAAGAAAAATATTTTCCAGCCACCTGATGGTCTTAGATGAATTCTGTTCTTGTAAAGTTACACCTTTGTGCCTATAGACCAAAATGACCCTTAGTGCTGTGGATTGAGACACAAGACCAAAAGGATTTTCTAAGTGCAGTTTCATGACATGGGGTTCTTATTTCTGGTCTCGGCCTTAACCAAATGGGACCAGCAATGTGTGGTGTCCCTAACACACTAGGTAGGAAAAGGAGAGGAGTTGTGTGGCCTCCATCTTTTCCAGTCTAGCCATGTGGACCAGTTCAGCTGTCAGGGGCAGCCTCTCTATATCAATCCTTATCAGTCCCCTGACTATTTGAGATGTCATGATCCTTTTTACATTGCCTCAGTTTCCACCTTTTCTGTGATTTACTACTCAGTCATTCTCTTTCTAACTTCATTTTCAAGGCAATATCTCTGAAACTCCTCTGACATCATCTTCTTGGAGGTATCTGAAACTTGGTGAAGCTCCAGTTTTCTTTCTTGACTAGCTGATCCTAGTTCAGAGCATCTATTAGCTTTTTTTCCCTCTGAAATGATTCACTTTTAAACTTCTTACTCTCTGAATCAGCCATCAGACACTCAAGAGCCCAAGAAGTAGCAGTAAGCTGCTTTTTCTCATTCTTATACCACTATCTGTGTGGTGTAAAATCAGACAGTGAAAAGGGGTGAGGCAGTGGAGGAGACCTTCTTCATGTGCCCAGAAAATGGTATGAGACTGTAGCACATATTAATAGACAGCTTAACTAACTGAGTTTATGTTAACAGTGGATTTTTTACAATGATTCCACCATAATCAGAATTTTTTGAAATGCCAATTTCACCTTTTCTTTCACATTCAAAGGCATAAGAGAGAATTTTGGTGAACTCTAATAAAAAAAAATTCTTAGGACTCCGTATTTTAATTATTGGAAACTGGAATCTTAAAAAATGAAGTGACAGTTCTGTGTTATCTAGAGGCACATTTTAGGAATAATTCCTTTTTATTCCATAGAAATCTCAATATTTACTTCTATTCAGTCTTTTAAATGGCGTGATAAATTATTGAAGCTGTGTTTTTAAATATAAGTGAGCTTTTATTCATACCTTTTATCCTCTGTGGAGTCATTTGCCTTACAGGATTCCTATTAGTGTGACTTCCTGTATATTCAATATATACTGTTTCTACCAAGTTTCAAGCAATTGTTCCTGCCAATATTACTTCAGGGTTTGTTGGTTTCAGGAAACAGATTTATCACTTGAAGAGCATTATTTGTATGTTCATTAGGAGAAATAAATGTGCTTTACATCTGTATTTATAAATTATGCTGTGATCAGCCTGTCAGTACTGTACATGTAGAACAGCATCAGAGCACTGAAATAATAATAATAGGGAAAATAGCAGTATCACCTTTATCTCTTCTAAAAATAGTGTTGCCACAAACATTAGAAAGGCAGAGCATGGGAAATACTGCTCGTGCTGCACCATCACAGCTCTTAGCAAAGGGGCTCCAGAGTTCCTGGGAGAGCAGAGCAACAGCAGGGCTGGAAACACCGGGCTTAGGCTTGCAGTACTCCTGCCTACAATTATGAGGAAAGAGAAATAGCCCAGCTCAAAATCTGGTTTAAAAAGTCTGTGTTTAAAAACCAGTGGGAACTGGCCCGGTATCAGCACTGAAAGATGTGTGAAAAGGCAGCAAAATCAGCAGGAGCAGATGAAGGGTTTCTGAAGGAGCCAGCTAAAGCAGCCTGAGAAGTACATTTACCAACTCTTGACAGTTCTAACTAGAGAGATTTGGAGCAGATAGCAAGAAGGTATTTTTAATGTTATTGAAATATATCACAACGGGTAGGATATGTTGGGAAAATCGGACTCTTCATGCTTCTTTGTCCCCTGCAGGGTGGTTGACATCCCAGGGATAAAGGATGTTGGTGAGCTGGGGGAAGGGTGAGGGATCAGTAATGTTCCTTCCTGGTGGAAAGGCAGGCAAAAGCAGTGCCACAGCCAGTTCATGTGATGCTCTCTGTTCACACCCCAAGCAAACACCTGCTGAGCAAAGCAGGACCTTCTGGGAGCAGCATTTGCACTGGGCAACCCATGAGCTGATGGTGATGGGAACATGTGGGGGTTTGAAGCCCATCTAATAACAACCTGGCTGCCAAAGGCAAGCAAGGGGATGGGAATCTGATTCTCCTCCACCTAGCATTGTTGTGAAACTAGCTGTTGACTTCCATGCTAATAGAGCCAAAACCAGCAGGCCCAGTTTTAAAATGTAGTTCTAAGACACAATAGCATGTTTGGGTTTTGTTTCTTTAATAGCACAGCTAGGAAAGTTGATCCTTCATGGAGTACTTTGCTAAAATGGAAAGAACATCAATATTTTTCTTCCAAATAAATACATATTTGAATTTCATCAAACAGAGTCCTTGTAAAAATAATTATGAAAATAGATACTAGCCGAGTATGAACCAAACTACCCTTTGTTTACCTGAATTAGAAAAAGGACGATTAATGGTAATGAACGTGTTACATTACTCATTTGTCAGAAAAGATCAATAATGTTAAATACCCCAGGAATGTCACAAAGCTGCCCCCAGTGCTGTGC
Source organism: Corvus moneduloides (assembly GCF_009650955.1). Taxonomy (NCBI): domain Eukaryota; kingdom Metazoa; phylum Chordata; class Aves; order Passeriformes; family Corvidae; genus Corvus; species Corvus moneduloides. The sequence goes on from NC_045482.1 coordinate 21,847,370, forward strand.
AAGTTTTGTGAACAATTCTAGTGGAAAACTGTCTATCAAAGGGGCCACCCCTCCACACACAGAGTTCTGCCTCCTGCTTCTGTCCTACCTTCTTGCTTGGTGCTGAGGAATGACCCCTGCTAACAGGGGGAAAAATAAATCTAGAAAATAAAGGTGGTAATTTTTTTGCTTTTATTCGGTTATTTTGCAATTCAAATAATTTCATGGGAGCAAGTACAGCTACAATTAGGCAAAACATTAGTCCCCAGAAGGGGGATGGGGGAGGGTGGGGGAACTCATCAGTGGTGCCCCTGTGGAGTGGAAAGAAGTGGGAGTTCGTGCTGGCAAGGCAGCCACCCCTGCCGGCCCTGCTGCCACTTGAGAAGAGCATGACACAGCCCAGGAGGAGAGGCCAGAGCATTGCTTGTGGCAAAACTCTCTCCCTGTAGCTCTTCTGTAATTATTTCACAGTTTTTATATTTCTGTGTAATTCAATGCAAGTTCCTGGAGGCAGCAATACTTGCCATGAAGGACCAATTAATGGTCATCTCAGGAGAACTCACATGGTTGTATCCAGTTGTCACTGAGTCAGATCCAGAAATGGTTTATATGATGAGCAGGGATTGCTTTTTCCATTAAGAATCTTGCAATATTGGGAAACAGTGATATGATAGAGCCTATCTAGTAGTTTAAAACCAGTGGCTTAGAATTCACAGTAATTAAACACACTCTGACAAGTATTCTTCTGGAAAACGTTTTAAAGTTACAATTCACACTCACTCTGCAGATTGAAGGACAGATGCCCTTCGTTTGTGTAGAGGAGTGGGATACAGACACATACTGTCTTCCTGATTTTTCACTGATTCCCATTCTCATCCTGAGTGAGTTAATTTAACCTTCCCTTGGCTCACTTTTCCCACCTACAAATTATGTACATTGTTGTTTAAGTACCTCAGAGAGATATTTCAAATTTTAATTAGTGTTTGTAAAATGCTTTGGGTTATTTGGATCAAAGTGTGATTTATTATTCAGTAACGTATGCTACTGTGTGGTAGGTGTACACTGCGTGTGCTGCAAAGTAGAGTGGCAGCAAATACACTCATTTGTACTTTGTTCTCTGTTTATATAATGTGGGCTGTAAGATTCCCTTTCTTTGGTTTCATTTCCAACACGTTTGATCAAAGGTGTTTTGATTTTTCACAGCCTTGCCCTTAATAGGTATTCTAGTGCATTTTTATGTGAAAAAGACCGAATCATGTGAAGAGAAGGGACAACTAATACTCTGATCTACTTATACTAATTGGACACATCCACATATTTTTACTGAGCTTTTGTTCTATATGGACATGAATGTATGCATAACATATTGCTGAAGTTCATCCTAGGATGAGGTCTGGGATCTAGGTTGTGATTTTAGGAGAGTATGCCAGTTAATCCCGTCCAAAAATGTGGCAAAAAACTCTCATCCAACGTGCCAGGCCCCAAGAACATGGAGCTCGTGGGGAACCTAGGACTGTGCAGGAATGGCAAATGAACCCTGCTAATAAGATTGGCTTTAACTGATCCCTGCAAGTAAGACCCTGCAGACTGGAACAAGCCAGGGATTTTATCTATATTCTCAGAGAGATAATTTGCCAGTCAGAGTGTCTCCAGATGAGGATACGAGCTCTGAATCAATCAACTTTGTTTACATTTTTCTTAATACGAGCAGATTTCTCTGCAAGTTGTTTCAACTACTGGTATTATTCTTCATGTTGGGAATGACAGACCAAGGCAGAAAGGCTTTCTGAAGTTCACTCCAATACAAACCCACCCTTCCAAAAGTATTCTACCAACAGCATCACTCAGGTCCAGCTTATGCACTTACACCTTGATTTGTTTTCATCTCTGCCCTGTCCATTTGCAGGTTTATTTCCTGTGATAATCCTTTTGAGCCCACTCCTTCCTTAGTGAGCAAACAGTGAGAGAGAGCCAGGGGAAGGTGATCCTATGTTTTTAGCTCTTTAAAGCAAAACAAGTGTTATAAATGTGCATATTGTAAGGGCAGACTAGGATATCCAGTTGTGGAAAATGCACAGCACAATCCCTCCTGGAGGAAACAGTAAAGGGACTGCTGAGAGTGAAATCTTCAGGAGAAAAGTCCAGGGCTTAGGGAAGCTGTGCAAAACCAAGTGATAGGGGAAAGAGTACTTCTGCTTTGCATGATAGTGTGGGTATACCCACAGTATGGGTATACCCACAGTATGGGTATACTGTGAAGGGAGCATTTGCCTTCAGTTGTGCTGAGGCATCAAACATCAAGTTCAGAAAAAGAAAAATAATACTAAACTTTTAGAGTGTAAATATAAATTCTTTTTAAGATCAAGTGGAAAGATGATAATGTGACAGGCACAGGAAAGCTATGGAGAGGCCAGAGAGATTTGAGGTGGTGCTTGCTGGGGCTGCAACACCATACCCCCCTGTACCTTAGAGTGTTTAAAGTCTGTAGCAGTATAATTATAGCAAACTAAAACTCAAAGTAACTGCTTTGGTTACAAGGAATTAGATCAACTAATTTGACAGAACTTTAACTGAATGGATGACCCACTTAATAAAAGAAAAGAAAAAGGACAAAATTACTGGATGGTGTTGACCACAAGATGGATTGGACCTTGTCTTGGGCTGACTTTATGATGTGCATCCCATATCTCTGCCCTATGCCCAGAAATTAATTCTTGTGCCTTTGTATGCGTTTAAACTGAGCCTGAGAGGGGGAAGGAAAAACTGAACAAAATTTTCTCAAAGCAGTTTGCAGCTTGTTCAAGGTCACACAGAGATAGGGACTTTTCTTTCCAGCTGCGGCAGGGAAGCGAGGAAGCACCCAGCTTGCTGCTTTCCAGTCAGCTTTTGGCCAGTTGTTCAGTTTCTTTTTATTTCTCTGGAGAGAGACTGAGAGTTGAACTTTTTTCCTTCCCTGGAATTTTGGATTTTCTCCCTTTTCTACTGGACTGCTTCAATATCAGAGCACATCAGGAGGACTTTCCACTGGGCACAGAGGGCCTGGCCCTGGGCCAAGCCCCAGCTCCGAGGAGACCAAAGGGAGGACTCCAACACTTTCCCAGGTTTTTCCTCCACAGCGAAAGATTTTATTATTTAGCATTATTTTCCTTTTCCCATGTGTTTGTTAAATAAATAGTTTTTATCTCCTTCACTTTCCTTTGAGGAAAATTTATTTTTTCTGAAGCTGGTGGGGGAGGGGTGGTGACCTGCCTTCTCTCAGAGGATATATTTCTAAATTTGGCCAAACCGGAACAGGCCTGAAACATAGTTTCTTATAGATGAATTTTAATAACTGTGAATTTATTGAAATACATGTGTAAGTATGCAAGATGTACCCCCATGTGCCCCACAATACATTTGGAAATATCTGTCTCAACTTTGTAAAACACACAAAACAAAATGATTAACAGTACTTTGAAACAAAGCTGACACTGGTAATTAGAGTAGTAATTCACTATGTCTTAATACTTGAACTCAAATCTTCTACAAGGAGCTAATTCACTATATGGAGAAAAGGAAGAATCACTCAGGACAGCAGTGAGGTCTGTAATAACCTGTTGTCTCTTTCTTTCCTGTCTCCAAGGTTTCACTTTTCCATGTAACCCTAAAGAGTGGACACAAAAGACATGTATTTGCTTGAAAGGTGAGAGATAAAATATAAGTCTTGACTTTAAGTAGCTCCACACAGCACTGGTTCTTGAGTTTGATTTTCTTGCCTGTCTACATACAGCCCTCTCTCAGTTTCTCTGCTATTGTGCTCAGTGTCACTTTTGCTGAAGGAAAGTAGCTGAAATGTCGCTTTAACCAAATATCCTGAGATGTTGGAGACAGATCTAAAACTGAAAAGAGATTGATTCTCATGGGAAAATCCTGTTGTTGGACAAGTAGATGTAAATCACAGCTGGCTTACAAAACTAGTGAGAAAATGGATTTTTTTTTGCAAAATTGGCAAGCGGGTAGGCTAGGCTCTGATAGGCTAAGGAATCCAGCTTTGCCAGGGCATGGGCTCCACTGCTCACCTGAATGCACGTGGGAGAAACTCTACTGCTAGTACCCATCCAAGGCTAAAGCTGTCATGTGTTTTTTTCTCTCCAGCATCTTCCCAAGGTGTCCTTCACATCTCCCAGTCCCCACCAGTATTATGTAACATTCACATTATTATTATCATCACTTATTTTAAGTTTCTAAATACTTTTATTTTCCATTGGAGGAGTTTTCCTGTGTGCAGCAAGGAAGCTGTTCTGCATGTCTTATAACATGGCTAATGCTGAGCTGTGGTCACTTACGACAAGGGCTGATTCCACCAGGACCACGTGCAGAAATGAAATTGACCCTGTGTGGCTGCCTGCCTGCCATTTCCCATTGTTTCAGTGGGTCCCAAGAAGGGCTGTCCATGTGAATGGAGTTATTGGTTTGCATTTAAGGAGCTGGGTACAAAACTCTGGGAGAGAGTTGGGAATAGTAAAGTGGTGTTGAAATCTAGTGTTCAAGAAAAGAATCAGAGGGATGCAGAAGACAGCTCTTCTAGAGAGTCAGGGAATACAGGATATCAGGCAAAGTGAAGCAGGGGTAAAGCAAGTGGAAATGTAAGGTCACTGGTCTGGGGACCAGCTGTGGCTGCCAACAGCAGCATGTTGTCCACCCAGATACTATTTCCACTTGAGTAGGAACCAGTGGTGGAGGAGACTGGATCCCTATGCCCTCTCCAGGAATCAAAAGCTGTGTTCTACTGTGGCCAGCTGAGTGGTGGAGGATACCAGATATACACACCAAAGGACAGAGTGACCAGTGCTTGTACCTCCTCTTGGCCTACTCTTCAGTTTATATTACAGCTCCTTTTCTACTCTTTGCCCACTTAAAACAGTCATTACTCTTTTTTTATCTCCTAACAATACAGACAATTTCACCTTCTGCATTTTATATGGCTCTGTCACTACCCTCTAGTATTTTTGATTTCAAGAGCTTTTTCTGAACCTTTTAATTCTCAAGACTAGAAATCTTATTCAGATAATAATTCAGTCTCCTTTAAAAGTCTCTATCTATATATTCACTGCTGTGATCCAGGATATCTCATTCTTCCATCTCTTCCTAAATCTTCTTCTGGAGTTAATTTTTTTTTTACTTTTACTAATAGCCATTTTCTTCAACGGGAAGTTTTAATATGCTGGAGAATAATTTGAATGGTTTTTTCCTTTCATGTGTTGGGAAGTTTGTTTTTGTTTTTCCTTCAAAAGATGGTGGATAGATTTGCCATGAGATGATTCTTAGAGAATATGTGAGAGCATGCTAACATCATTTGACACCTGTCAAACCAGCCATCTTCCCCCATGTCTCATGCTAGAAATCTAAGCACAGAGGTAGGTGTCCTCTGAGATAGTGGTAATTTCCAGTAAGCAGACTTAGAGGAAAATACAGGCTTTTTCTTCTTTCGGGTGCCTGAAGAACTGAAAACATGCTCTCTTTATTTTTATAACTCACTGCTAGCAGTTCCTCTCATTTACACTTATATACTCATATGTACATACAAATGCATATATGCATATACTTATTTGCAGAAAGAAGTAACTGTAATAAAACCCTTAATGATACTGAGGAAGCAGTCACCTGTTACTCTGCTCTGGCAGTTTCAGCTGTCGAGTGAACTTGAGTTATTGTGGTGATTTATCATTACTGCTTTAAGCCATATGCTATATTCTGCACCTATATTTTATATTTATAGCTTCCTGTATTGAATACTTAAATTTTCATCTTATTTTCACACTGAAAGAATTTTTTATGTGAAAAGCAGTAACCAAAATTAGGTAATGATTACTCGTATCATCCTTGGTATCTGTTACCTTTTTTTTTCAAGTGGTTGACCAAAACTGTACCCATTTCACCTGTATTGAGAAATTTGGGCTGCAGGGGTGAATAATGTTAGGGTCTGCAACTGTTGGTAGTTTTCTAGGGATGACTTCTGTCTTAGATATTAAAACAATCTTGGCTGAGGCTGGAGGTCTTTTCCCTGAGAAGTGGTGTTGTTGATGATGGAACTGCTGGAGCATGTCCCCTGCCAGCAGTGCCTTGCCAGGACATTCCTCATTTCCCTGGGCTGCTTGTTCTCACCTGAGCAGGGCAGCTCCTTTCTCTCTTGGCTGCTCTGGAGGAAAAGTTTCAGGGGTGGCTCTGCAAACCAGATCACCAAAATGAGCCAGGCAGAGGAGCTGAGAGGTGTGGTGGTAACACTGTGTCCTTTCACCAGTCTGGTTTCATGGGCCACGATCTGCAGAAAGAATGGGCAGCACCTGAAAGGGGAGGACTGGGGATTAGCAGTCATGAGCTCTTCCCCACTGGAAGAAATGGCTTCACCACTGAAGGAAATATCAGTAGGTACAGAGATAATAAAAGTAAAGTAGGAAGGTCAGGACTTTTATTAATTAATATTAACTGATCATGGTAATTTCCTTATCTGGACCTTGAGGTCGATTTAGGGCTGTGCCTAACTTTCTGCCTCATGTTTTGCACAGAATTACCAAGTAATTTGCCCTCCCTATGCCATAGTTACCATTCCTCCCTCCCCTGGTTACAATATTTGTATCTACAGTAGTAGTTACTCAGATGGTTTGGTTTTCTTGTCCTTTCTATTGGAGGTGTGACAGTAGAGAGGAGGAGGTAAATTGCAGATTTGATCTTTAAACTGAACTCTGCAGTATAGGAGATGTTACAATGCTTGGTTGATGGCAGAGCCTGAAGTGCAGGACAACTCTTTGCCTCTGAAATGCTATCAGCCTTCTTTACTCTGCCTTCCAAAACAAAACACAAAATAAATAAAGCTTCCAGCATCAGTAAACATCCCTCTGTCTGAACTGGCAGTTTGCCAACTCATTTGGACTGTTCTCCCCTCTGGTATAAAACATCCATGCAAGGAGGGAAAAAAGAGTGAGGAGCCCCCTATGATGGCATGTAAAAGAATGCCTTACCAATTTTCTTATTTGAACAATAGGACAGGAAATCTTGGATTCAGTGTTTTTAAACGAGCTTACTCACATTCTTTTATAACTCTTTTTTTTTTTTTTTTTTGAGCATTTATCACTTAAAACCATGCAATTGTCCATCTGAGTGAATAAACATACAAAACCCATTCCTCTTTGAAATTTTAGCTGGGATTCAGGAAAATAAAGAGAAAAAATATCTGCATGTAGATGCAGCAGTTTTCTGGGATTTTAGTCTCCCTCCTGGACAGGAGTGGCACATGTGTTTGGATTCTCTGGTGTATGTGTTGGGGTTCCATGGCTGAATGCATGAATTGCACAGGCAGTGGACTGAGCTGCATTTTCAGCATGGTTTCTGCTCAGTCACTTATAGGTATTTATGATTCGGTTTTGGAAATATCCGGACTCTGCCCCACATGTTCTAGAAATTAAGAAAAAGAAAGGTCCTGCAGAAGGACTGGCTGCACATAGGATATTTTCTGAATGCTGATTTTTATGCAGAGATTGTTGATAAGAGTTAAGAATTAAAAAGCATTTGATATAAGTGATGAAGACATCTACCTGGGAGGTTTGCCCAGTGTCAGCTACCTTGAGACTTGAACTGGGGTTACTGTCTGTACATTTCAGTCTGTGTTTCTGGATTTACACAGGTGAAATGTTGACCTAGAAGAATATGGAACAAACCACTACAGCTTTAAGCTGCAGAGGTTTATAAAAAAAAAAAAAAAAAGAAAGGCAGAAACAAAGGCAAGCAGATGGCTAAAGATGAAGGTCACATCAGATTGAGAAGTTTGTCAAAATGTGATGACATAGGTAATCTGTAAACTGTTATTGCACCTAGCTGGAGGTGCTGAAAAACATTTTGAAATTACAAAAAACACTGGAGTCACCAGCACACAGGCAGGAATGATAGCCTGGAGTGGTTCTGCTCTATGGATGAATGCCAGATGTGGAAAGCGACATATCTGGAATTAATGATATTAAACATGCTTTTCTTTTATGCTCAATAATAACTCTATTATGATTGATACAAACCGCAGACACTTTATCTAGTACAAATGGAATCGTCTGTCATTGACTATATTAAATCATCAATTTCTGCATGATGAGGATCGTTTAGGGTAACTAATCATCTGTCTCGTTCTGAAGTCTTTAAGGCTGATCAGATAACGTTTTGAATACTGCCTGAGCAACCATGACAATCTAACCCTTCCATGTAAGGATTGAGAGGGGCCCATTATGCCGTCAAAGCCTGTGGAAATATCACAGCTCTTTCTCTACATAATACCCTGCTGTAAATAAATCACTCTCCACCGCAAACTTTATTGATCACAAGCACTTCCATGCTTGTGTCTAGTGAAGTCTCTACAGAATAAAATGCTGCTTTATATTTTGTCTTGTCAAAATATTAAACGGCTCTGTCAAGCGGAGTCAGGCTAGCAGTGATGGTGTAATTCTGCTGTAGCCCTTCTCATTCCCTCTTTCTATCTCAGCTGCCAAGCTTACAAAGCAGGATTTTTTTTATAAACTTTCCAATTATAGTCTCGTAAGATTATGAAGCCTTAAGATAAAGTGTCCTAATTTAGAGTGGTAGAGTACTGGAACCACTAGACAAGAGCCTGTTAGATAAAATATTTCTCACAAGAAAAAGATAACCTGGCTTATTTATATACACAACATTAATGGGCAATAGGAGATAGCCTGGAATTTCCCTATTATTTTACCAAGTGAGATAGGAGAGAAATATTTGAATTAATTCAAGCTCAAAGTGTTTATTATTCACAGACAAAAACCATCCCTCTTATTATGAGACAAATGTACCAAAGGAAGAAACTGAGAGACTCCAGGTTAGTACAATGCTTTGCATTTTCATACCCTATCGTTAGTTTGTAATTCTGTAAATAAGATAATGTATCTGTAGTGATACAGAAGCACCATCATGGTTTGAGGGGGAGGGAGGACTGCTACTGCCTCTGACTTCAGCTCACGTTGTGTTTGTCATTGGATGGTCTCACTTCAGCACTGCTTAGCCACACAGAGCACTGCTCTTTTTTAACACCCTGCGAATCTCCAGGGGAAAAACCTGGGGTCTTGCAGAGCTTTGCTGAGAACAGCCGGGGCAGATTGTAAGGAGGTTTGGGGCTGTCCTTGGGAAGAAGCTGGAGCACTTTCAGGGCTGCTTGACGTTGTAATAGTATTCACTACCTCAGGACTGCAGAATCTTAAGCTCTGTCAAGCATTCCCATATGCTTCCCTCTCCAGGAAAGGCGAATAAGAGCCAAAAGTGGTGGCAAAAAATTCTAACCTGTGCTGAAAATAAGGCTGAAACACAGAAACAGGCAGCTGACAGTGACTTCCTGACTCCTGGGCTTCTCAGGGAATCAGAGAAAATCTGGTCTCAAAATCACCATGTTTTATTCCCTTCCCTGTTTGATTTTCATGCAGGTAGAGTTTCTGTTCAGGGAGCATAAATGTGGAGTTCACAACCAACCTTCTTTCTCTTGGTTGTCTTTTTTTTTTTTCCCTGTGACAAATCAAAATCCATATTAGGTGAGAGAACAGCAGAGAGACCATCTGCAGAGGAAGATGGGCAATTGTGAAAAGAGGTCAAGAACAAAATAGGGAAGAAGGAGCAGCAGATCCAGAGGTCAGCGGAAGGACAGAGGCCGTGAGTTGGAGGTGTACCCACTCATCCCACACGTAAGCTCCTTTCACTGAGGCAGCGGGGAGCGATCTCTCTGAAAAGCACCTACCGCAAGGAAGTCCTGACTCTTCTGTGCCTTACAGATATGACTCAAACAGAGATACTCATTCTCAAAATGAAAGCAGGCAGAGTGAAGTTACTGGTGTGACGGACGCTTGACAGTGAGGGCTCCAGAGCAGGAGAGTGCTGGCTGTCCCCATGAGTGACAGACCCACCATCAGGTTTTCTACACTGCATATGCAATCACCCCAAATAGCTATTTTGTGTGATTATGACCAAGGAAATTTACTTTTTAAATTATTCTAGACAAAAAGTATTCCATAAAGCAGCCATGGGCAATCTCTGAGCCAAGAAACTGCAGGTGTATTTAGAAGTCCTAAAACGGTCTGGCCGTTCTCCCTTGTCCTTGCTCTTCCTTATCTACAAATTGTTCCCCTCCAAAAGGGACTTAAAGATTCCCTTACAAGACTTCAACAACTTCATCTTCTCCTTCTTTATTACCTTTAGTGTTGTCCAGTTAGGGGAAAAGTGAGGAGCCTCTTACATCAGTAATGGCAATAGTTAATAACAGGAATACAGGCTGTGAAGAAGCAGTTGTTTAGTCAAAACCTTTGTTAAATCTCTTTGAAAAATAAAAATTTGTAAAACTATTTTTTTATGGAATGCTTTCAAAACACAGAAAGCTATGAAATTCAGTGATTTGTGCATTAGTAATTACTATTGCTCTGAACTAAAGAAAAAGTGAAAGGCATCAGTAGTTGAATACTCTGTCCACTTATGGTGCTTTATTATCTAAAGAAATAGTATTTTTCAATTAGTAAATGAAACACTAGATTGCTCTTTCCCAAACTTTGTGTGATCATGTTTCATGTACATTCTTAAGAAATTATGATTACCTGGAATACCATTGCTTGCTTCCTTTGGTTTCTTTATGCAGTTTTGACAAATTGCAGTCTACAATCCAAGCTTTCTTTTGAGATTGATTTCCAAAGGAATGGAATTTAAAAATAAGAATGGCTTGTGTTATGGAAGAAGTATAAATACATCCATAACTAACATACAGATTTATCTGTTTGCAAATGTTCTAGGATAGTTCTAGGTCATAGTTAAAAATGCATAGCAAAGGGCCTGAAAATAAAGTAAGAGCAGTGTTCTCATTCTTTAAAATGATCATTTTTATAAGTATAAAAAAATCCAACAATAAGCGGCAGAGTTTGTATGAAATGCAATAGAACCTTTTCATTATGCAAATAGAGTTAATGTAATTAAGGAAACGCACTGTGACTGTCTTCAAGTTAGCACTAAGCTGCAGTGCTCAGAAACAATGGGAAAAAAAAAAAAGGTATTACTCCGAAAAGGTAACAATTAGTGACAAGTCAGTCTGTAGTAACACCAGAGATTACTCTGGTGTCAAAGAACTGCTTTTCACGGCTGAACAACTTCAGGATCAAACACCTGGAACAAGATAAACAGCTTCTTTACTTAAAACATACTTCCATGAAGTAGTTTGCTGTCCTTTAACTTTCATTACTTTTGCGGGCACGGTTAGTAGGAGGAGGAAAGGAGGGAGGGGAAGGGAGAGAGAGAACAGATCCCTCAAGAGTGGTGTGGTTTGGTCAAAAGCTTCAGACCTTGAAAATCTTTGCATACTAACATCTGAAACAGGTGGTCCTGGGCTCATTTTGTGAGCATAAGTTGCTGTGTGTCGACCTTATGCTCCTGAGCTTTCTCAGATGTGTAGCCAGGAGGGATCTGTCTGACTGTGTGTGATTTTTTTATATCTTTCAGCTGAATCACAGGTCTTAATGCAAAACGCACTCAGGGACAGCACAGGGAATTGTGACACTCCCTATAGGACTTTTCCACTATAAACCGATAAATGGATTACACTGATCTGTATAGTTTTTTCATTTGTGATTGCTAAAATGTGGATAAAGTCCTTCATTTTAATACTTAATAATAATAATCTTCATTTAGTCAGCAATACACGGATAATTTATTGGAAACTGCACAGATTATTGTGAGTGGAGATTTTCTGTGCCAGTTACTAAGGGCTGGGAATAGGGCAGGCACATAAGAAAAGAAAATAAAATTCCCGTCAATGGAGTGCAGAAAGCTGGAGATGAAGGGAAGATGCAAATAGCAATAGTGGGTAAAAGCACGGGTATTGCTTCACATTTAATGACTGACTGCGTTAAGGACCCCAGTCATCTCCTCTGGCCAATCATTAACTGCTTGGAAATGTCCTCCCATTAGCTCTTATTGTTAACAACAAGTTACTAATACATATTTAACAGTATTCATTATTTTTTTAACTGCCTCGTAGCAGCCTCAGTGAGAGAGCATGAGCAAATGGAAACTGCATCCCCCAAGCTCTGAGAGCCAGAGGAGAGCAACACAGCAGAGCTCCATTTTCCCCAGAGCAGCCGTGCTGCTGCCCTGCCTGTTTGTGAGCCCACAGCCCTGTGCTCTGCTCAGACACGGCCAAGCCTGGGCTTTGTTAGAGCAGCACACTTCAATGTGTATGGCCAGGCAGATGCAGCACAAGCCTGGTTTTTTGAAACATGAGCAGTGCAGATTTAAAGTGGTTTTGACCATGCAAACTCACTTTTTTTTGTTTGTAACAACAGTAGATAATTATGTTGCAACTAAATGTCCTCAAAGATTTCTGGGGTTTTGTTTCTTGGGGTTGAGGTTTTTCAAATTTTGTCTTCCAAACTCTGTCCTTTCAGTTGGTCTATATCATGTTTTTGAAGACAGCTGGAATTCAGAAAAACAACTAAACTACTGGTGTGATATTAAAATGCATTATTTTAAACAGAGGCAGTCATGAGTTTAAAAGTTATGATTCCTCAAAATTCTATTAACTCATTTTCAGCTGGATAAACAGAAATGCACAAAACAGACTAACTTGTAGGGACTAAGTGGCCATGAGCCTGAGGGCCTGCCCTAATAGTATGTGTGTCTCACATTGACCCAAAAGATCCCTAGGTAGAATTTGTTATCTGAGGAAGTGAAAGTCGACGATTTATTGCAGTTAGATCCCCAAAAACAGATTCACAATTATCAAATAACAGAATCTGTTAGTTCTGCTGCCTTCAGTAAAATAACAGATCTCTATGGAAATAGGATTACAGGAGAAACCATATTAGATTAGGGTTCATCTGACTCAATTTCCTGTCTCTGACAATAGCCAGTACTCCAGAGGAGGGTGGCACGAATAGAGTATTAAATGTACATAATTTTTCAGTCTAAATGTGTAGAATCTGACTGTAAAATCATCCTTTCTCCTGCTCCTTGCTTCTTCCTTTCAATTTCCTCTTACATATCTTTGGCCCTTTGTCTCCTGAAGTGTGATGCTTTCTGGATTTTGGGTTTAACTGGGAAAATTGTTGAATATTTGAACTATCTCTGAGTCATATGACACTGTTAAATGGTGTCTGGAGTATAAAAACTTGGCACAGTGCATTTTTTCAGGCTTGAGCTTTGTCTACTCGCTTGGAGTGCTGTTGTGGCTAAAATACCAACACACACACATACAGTATTACTATTTTGGATCTGTAGACTAGTAATTTATAAAATGTCACAAAAAATTCCTCTACATGTAAAGAGCCAATAATCTTACATTGAACTAAATCCATGACAGATAAATAATGCTGAACACATTTCCTGAACACAGCATCTAGGGCTACCTGATAACCCATATCTCAAAACTTCCCTCGAAGTCCCTTTTATATCTGGGCCCTGTTGTTTGGTTGTGACTGATGGTTGTAAACTAATCAGCGTGAGGTGCCAGTGAGGAGGTCAAAAAACTGCTACAGATATTGTTTGCATTGCAAAGATCTGCTTGCCCCAACTTCGGACCACAAATTATGCTGGAAACCAAAACTCCCACTGTTCCCACAGCTCCTGGTATACCTTCTCCCCAAGGAACAAAAGGTATATTTGTGTTTTTTACCATAATTAATTTTCTTCATTGGAAAAACCAAGTGAAGCAAACTGTGGCTGGATGTGTAAGTACTTAAAATACATAAAAATATTCTCACTTTTGGGCACTCTTTGAGACCCTTTTCCTTGGGGTATTTATGGGCTGGGTGCAGAAGCGTTTTTTTTATTGTGGGCTCCTGTAGCATGCATTTGACCCAAGGCATATGGAAGAACTGCCCTTGTGTTTGCATTGAGACCTCATTGATCAGTAGTTTAACAAAGAACAAAGAGACCATGGTGCACACACTGGGAGCTGTAGTACCACTTGCCCGAGCAGCACACTGGTTAATTGTACGCAGCAGGACATCTAATGTGCTGCCAAAAGATGTTGGAGTAGCTATGAAATAGTAACTTGAAGGGTTAGTAACAAATCAGTATTACCTTCTGGGCTTAGTCTGAGGAGAAAGGGCAGCTCCTTATGGATTTTGTTTTGTTCTCCCTAAATAAAACCTCTAGATCCAACAGGGTAATGTTTTGTCTTACCAATGCATCTGTTTCTTTCTTGGTAAATAATATTTTAATTCCATGTGTAGCTAATGTTTTAAAGATAAGTCATTAAAGAAACAAATTTTAATTCTAGATTTCCACAGACTTATTAGGATTATAATGAATTAAAATATAATGAAAAATAGCCTGATTAAGGTTATTAAGAGGTTATATCATCTTTAAGCCATACCTCTGTTGAAAAAGGCTCATGAAAGGAGGAGTGTCTCTTAGCTGAGACGTCTGTAGTTTGATTAAAAGCATGAAAAAAAAGTGCAAATACTTCCCCACCTGGAAGGATAAGACAAAGATTTACTGTCACTGAATGTGCCAAAAAGTCCTGGTCTTCTGTGCCGCTTAGTCTTGAGAATGTCCAATTCATATTTCATGTCCAGCTACGAATGGAATAGGGAGAATTTACTGTGATTTCTTCAGATGTTTGAATATTAGCAAATTTTTGGAATGAAAGCTATTAACATATCAGAAATGAGAGGCTTTTAAATTGGAAAACAGGAAGCTGGTTATTGTCTGACAGATTTTTCCAGGATCCTTGTATTGTGCTGAAGCAACAGGAAATTAGTGAAAATCCACTAAAACAGTCATTCTGCTGTGCACGCAGAAAGCCAGAATTCCTTATCAAGCCTCATAATACCTCATCCATTTATTAGAGCTCGCCAAATAAACTAACAGTTACATCAGTCCTGCAGCAGTTTTCAGGAGGCTACAGCTCCCTGAACCTGAAACTTTGACTGCTGACAAGTTTCTTGAAGCAGAAATGTTACTGAGAAGCCACCTTCCCTGTAGCATCCCTGCTCCTGCTGCCACCCGCAGCTTGGTGCCTCCATCTGCCTGGCTGTACAGCGGGGCAGCAGTGCCAGCAGGCTCTGTCCACGAGGTCCAGGATGCTGCTGAGTTTCTCATCAAACACCCTGTGCTGCAGGGACTCTTTCCTCCAAGTACTGCAGACAGCCCTGACTGTGAGTTTGACAGGCGTGCACTTGCCTACTTTTATAATGAAGACGCTATTGGGAGACCCTCCACAGGTTGGCTAAGGTGATATCTTTAGGCAGAGATTTACAAGATTTTGCAGGAAAGCCTTCTCAGCTTTTTCAGCATGTTTTTTAGATGATGCCACAATGCAGCCATTGCCAATGTTCAGCTTTGAGAAAGGTTCCTGAAATATTTTTAGCCTCTGACTCTTCTTTCTGCACTTATAAAAATCCTTGATAAAGTATTAGAAGAACTAGATACTTACTGGACCCCATACACTGCCAAATCTCTCTTTCTCTCTTTATATTTTCTTATCTAATTTTGTTTTTCCTACTGTAGGCCACCAATTGCAGGAGTTGCATGTTGTGATATACAGATACAATGCATTCCCTCGAGGGACTGAGTACAAAAGTAAGTTGCTTACTTTTTAAACTCCATTTTTAAACTATTTTCTTCTGTGAATAATCACTATTGTAGTAGCTCACTCTTTCCCTTTGTAGCTGTGCCTGATAATGTTTACTGAAGATGAAATGCAAACACAGTATTCATAGTTCTTCCTTAAGTCTTCATGCATTCATCCTAGTATCCTATCCCTTAGTTGGACTAGAATATCAGACTGTGTTTCAAAGTGTTTTTAATGCTGATGTTTCAGTGTACTTCCAAAAAAGCTAACTACCTTTTTACCCACATTAATGTAAGATGTGGAAGCAGGAGACAGAGAAGCTGCCGTAGCAGAAGAGCTGACCAGCGCTTGTGACTTAAAAGCAATATTTTATACCTTATGCACTGTAGGTAAATCATTCATAGTTGTGCTTGGCCAGTTGTGCAACATCTTATCTGAAGGAGAAAAATTACCTTCTGACTCCCACAGAGTATCATTTTCTGCCCTAATGCTTGAGAAAGCTCTACTGCTATTTGCTTAAAGAAATAATTTTTTTCTTTCAATCTTCTACTTTACTATGTTGGAATTAAGTATTTTCTGGAATGCCCAGCAGTTGAAGGGTGCACATTTACCTGGCCTTGGATCTGGCACTGTCAGTGCATTCTGTGTAATTGCCGCGCTTTATCTTGTTTATGAAAATGTTGTTTGCTTTTATCTACCAAGGGTGGCATCCAGGAATGCTACATTTATGCTTGAAACACCAAAAAGACTTAGAAATGCTAAAGATGAGAGTACACTTTATTGTAAGCATGACAGCAGTGAGTTAAAAAACTTCTTCATCTTTAGCCCTCTGTAGAGGCATGCTGCTCTAGCTATAGGAAAGGCTGTGCAGGGGTAGGGAGCCGTGATGTTCCAGCTGTGCTCCTGTAACTCGGATATTTGCAGCTGAGATAGCTAGTCCTCTCAGCTATTCTGTGCTGTAGGAAAACCAGTCATGATTGTTGTCCAGGCACCATGACTGACTGCTATGGACTGATCACATAACATCTTTTTTTTAGCATCATTCTTCACATGAATTACTAACTTCAGCCATGAAGCCATGCAGTAGATTGCAGAACTCTGTTATCTCACATAATAAATTAGGTTTAGTAAACCAAGCCTTAAAATAACTGTCTCGTTTGAAACTCAGTTGCAGGTTTTCAGGTCATATTTTTTTACAAATTAACCTGAAAACACTTCTGGCATGAGTAATGTCGAGAATGATGTACATTTCCCTTGCTATGGGCTAAATCTTCCATCCTGCCAACTGTGCATGTGAGGGATGTGTATGCAGATGGAAAGGAGAAATGCCTTGCACCCACAGCTCCCAGCCTGGTATCTGTGTGCCCTGCAAAGGCTTGGTGCCTGGAGAGGGGGCACATGCTCTCATGGAGCATCCCAGGGTTTTTGTCTCTTCATCTCCCCTCTGCTAGGTGCAGGGTATAGATACAGATGCTTCCATCATCCTCAACATCTTTGAAGTGATGCAAATCTGGAGTGTAACTAAGCTGTCTTTTTTTCTTCCAGCTGATGGTTTTGCTCTGAATGCATCAGTCTGGAGAAATCTGCGGAGGAGAATGAAAGCGGGGTCTTGTGCACATCGGAATCTGCTGTCTCCAAGAGGCCTTTGGGTCCACAGAGCCAAAACAGCACATTCACAGTAAGCCCTGGATTACAGAGTTTTATTTTACAAAAGAAACAAACGCAAAGCATTTTAGATAGTGTTAGACACAGAGTGACATTAAAAAGATGTCCACCTGCAGTCTAGTTAACACAGTGTCATACCATTAAGCTTGTTGTTAAGAATATTTAAAAGCCTGAAGGACTCAGCACTTCTGCTTCCTCACATAGGAAAGCACTGAAAAATGGCAAAATGTTTTGTTTAGTATGAAGCCAAAACTCCTTAATTCTAATATCAAAGGACCAGAAACCCTGTTCAGTGAAAGAGTTGTTCATTTTGATGTACTGCCTGTGCAGAATATATTTGCTCAGGCTATCAACAAGGTAATCTCTTTGGGTTTTGGGTTGCATTTTATTAAGACCTGAATCAAGACCATTAACTTACTTTACTCAGGCCAGCATGGACAACTGCCTTCATAATTGTACTGGTGGATAAAACATAATGAGACTTGGAGCAGTGTTTAAGAAAAAAGTGTTTGAGATGATGTCCCATTAAACGCAGCCATTGTTGATAAAATTGCAAATACAGAATCTGATTTCGTTTGCTTTAGGAATGTTTCTAGAA
This sequence comes from Corvus moneduloides, assembly GCF_009650955.1. Taxonomy (NCBI): domain Eukaryota; kingdom Metazoa; phylum Chordata; class Aves; order Passeriformes; family Corvidae; genus Corvus; species Corvus moneduloides. The sequence continues at coordinate 21,865,189 of NC_045482.1, forward strand.
AAGCCAACTCAGTATGTCTCTTTCTAACCTAAAATTAGGACTGGAATGATAATACTATGATTTTCCTGTTATATAATAGTGACATAACAGTGTGACAGAAAGTGACATAGACACATAAAGAAAGCCCATTTTTTCCTAATCTACCAGAATGTGTTATGTCAACAACAACAAAAAAAAGTCTTTTAACTAAATTTCTGAAAAGAAATCTCCAAAATGCTGCCAGGATATAGCCATGGGAGAAAGACACAAGAAGGGACTAGAAGCTGTTTAAGGAGAATAATGAAAAGAAAAAGCATTGTGAACCTATAGAGGGTTAATGTATGCATATATATACATGTGGGTGGATTTTCAGACTTCATAGCAGAAATTGGTTTATTTTTGTGAAATAAATTTTGTGCAAATGCATGTGATACTTATAAGCAAAAAAAAGACAGTAAGAAAACTCAAATATTTGAGAAAATTCAAGATCAAAAAAAGAGTAAGGAAACTGGTAAAATTTAACAAATTTAGCTGAATGGACAGGATAATGGTTCAATGCTGACAAATGTAACATAAGAAGGAATAATTTGAGCCATCCAAATACATCATTATTGTCACTCAAGGGGAGACCTGTGCCTTCTACTAGATGGTTCAATGAAAGTCTCTGCTCTGTGTAGAGTAAGGGTCAAAGAAGCAAACAAACTGTTAGGACACAAAAGAATTGGGAGAGAAGTAATGCCCAAAATCTTATAATGTCATTAAATAAATCAGTGGTATGCCCTGACCTGGAATACTATATTCAGTTGTGGTTATCCTGCCTTGAAGAGAATGTATCATAAATAGATGAAGTATAGAGATGGGCAATGTAATTGATTAAAAGCATGAAAAGCCCTTCATTTCAGACAAATCAAAAAGTTTAATTCTTTTTTAAATGAGGGTGAAGATGACCTAGATAGGCCACTAATAATAATGGATACACTATATATAGAAGAGGTTATTTATTTAGGAAGAAAACAAGTTAAGAACTGCAAGAGTAATTATTGCAATACATAATTTTTCTCTGGAACTCAGTGCAACTTGGTGGCCAAGACTTCAGCTGAATGCAGACTTCAGTCAGATATTTATTTAAATAAACATATCACCTATGCTGCAGTCCACAGGATATAAGAGTTTTTTTGAGTTACAGACTACCCCAAGGGTGAACATTAGCCAAATTGTCAAGAGAGTTAAGAAGAAACCTTTCCTATGGGCAGGTTATTTCATAAATGCTTACTGCAGAGCTTCTGACTCCCCTCCCTGAAACACATCTAGTACAGGCCACTGTCAGAGAGCATATCTGAGGAGATGGACCACTGCTCTGATCCAGTGTGTCAATTCCTATGTTGAATCAATGATACAGAGATGAAAGGTTCGATATCCTATTATCAGTCTCTTGAACCATCAAATTCTCCTCCTCTTCCCCATTCAGCTATTGATTAAATTAAATGCAGCAAGGTAAATGGGGACAGGAAAGAAATTCCTTATCTTAGCAGAGCTCTTTGTCTATGTGCTTTAGTCTGCATTATAAGGAGATGGTAACCCCAAGCTACTGAGCAATCTGTATACTAGATTTTTTCACAGCAGCCTTTCCACACAAGGATCCCACTATTTGGTTATTATTTTTAAGGACATTTAAATTTTTATGATTTTTAGATATATAAGTATACATTTTCTGCTCATTACATGCTGCAGTTCTGGAGCAAAAAAGAGGTACAAAGAGTCTGTGAAGGACAAACCCCCACCATTCATCTGTATACTTGTGCCATGCTGACTGCTGTATGTTTTGGAAAGATTCTCTGTAGATTCACCAATCTAAAGAAATAATGAGCTTAAAGCAATGGAACCTCTGAAAACAGTTGGCAGTTAGATAATGATGGATATGCTGCAGAATCCAGAGATCTTGGTGGTGGAGGATGAATGATGCATATAATGAAAAGAAGGCTGAAGCCGATCACCTTCCCTGTTAGTATAAACACGTAAAATGCAATTCACTGTGATGATGGTGGTGGTGCATTGCATAATAAATTATGTGTCTGGATCATAAAGGCAATATTTCATGATAGAAAAGTTTAATAGAAAATGTATGTAAATGAGTGTAACTTGTCAAATGATGCTTTTTGACTCGAGTGTAAGAGGAGAAAATAATTTCTTCTCCAGCACATTTGCAAGTTGAGCTGAAAAATGTCTGTGAGTTCCACTTTCCAATTTCACTCACATTTTCAGACATAGAGGGATAATAGATTAGTTAAGAGCTGTGCTTTATTGCTGTAAAACTGCTCAACATTGTGCAAAATTTTTGAAAGTGCTATGAGTGAAAGTTAGTGGTGAGGAAAACATGGTGGGAATTGCTGATTAATAGAGGAGAAGGACCCAGCCAAATTCTGTTCCAAAATTTCCAGGGCTTTGCATGGGCTCAAAATTAACCTGGGGGGCTATAAATGAAGATTGTCCTAGCAGAGAAGATTTAATTAGCAGAGAGCTCCAGTGGGGGAAGAAAACCCAGGCAAATAAATAAACAGATAAAATGCTGGACGGTAACATACTGGAGAGAGACAGGAATGCTCTTGTGTTTCCCACAGTCCACAGAGGTGTTATATGAGAGGTGCAGCCAGGCTTTAACAACACCCTCAGGCATGTGGTGGGACTCTTATGGTTGTCCTGTGCAGGACCAGGAGCAGGACTTCTATAATCCTTGTTGGGTCTCCCAGCTCATGGTAGGACTCTTCTTAAGGACCTCCTCTTCTTAAGATGAATATGAGAGTTTTGGGACATGTTCAGACAGGAATGTCTTTATTTACCTAGGTTTAACTACTAAAAAAATAGGGAGTGGAGTATTCTGGTGAGAGTACAGGGTTGAGTTGGGGGTTTTTTTCCATGGTGTTGGCCACTCTTTGAGTGAATTTGTAGGATTTGGGTTTTTTTAATAATTTGAGTGAAATACACTTTATTATATATATATATACATAAATATATATATATGCACCAAAAAAACTTACCTGTGAGGCACTTTTAACAAAAAAATATTTTAATATTCCAGCAAAAATTGTGATTTACTATAAAAAAGTAAAATTCAATGAAATTTTCCAAAATAAATTCTAAGTAAAATTTACACATCATAGACAGCTGAAATACTGATTAAAAGCACCAAATTGACATTTTGAAACATAGCAGCTTAAATCATTGTTTTGTTTTGACATTTTGATGCAAAATGTAGATATTTTTGTGTGACATTTCCAAAGAAAGTTGGGATTTTTTTGGTAACTGTCCTGCAGAAATGTTTTATGATTCAACAAGCAAATGTCAAACTTGTAGAATTCCCATGCAACATAAATTCCACTGGCTGATCAGCTCTTATTCATGCTCTTTGAAGAAGAGCCTATCACCATAATAGAAATCTGTATTTCCACACAAAAAGTTTCAGTTCAAATTTGAATTCTAGCAGTCTCACATAATTATCCTTTTTGGCAAATTCTGTTGAGAAACAGTGGGTGTAATATTTTGTCACTTTGAGATTTTTTTGAGGCAACAGCAAATCAGAGGGAAAAAGCATAAAAATCATATTTCAAGAGTGATCTAGGAAATTATTTCATTAGCTGAAACTGGAAGTAATTGTCTTTATTTAGTCAAACACTACACTGCCCCCACCTAGACACAAGGTGAATAAATACTCACAAAAGGATTTTATCTTTGTCTCAGCCGTGCATCATTCATTTCTGGCTAGTGGGTAGGTGTCCCAGATGTGGAAGGTGTATAAGGCTCTCTTGGCTGATGCCAGTCTTGTTACTAGATGCCAAAGCTGATGCACTGGTTTTCCAGAACTGCACATAGGTCATATTAAACAGCTATAAACAACAAAACCCGCCCCCCCCCACCCCCGCCCCATTTTTGCAGAAAGGATGGGTTGCCCATCTGTAAATCTTCCTAGGTAGATTTGGGTAGTAAAGCAACCTATACCTTTAAGGACGTGAACAGAGCAGAACATGCTGCTTGATACTGAGATCTCCCAGGACTGGACCAGGAGTTAGAATTTGGTTCTAGTAATGACAAGGACCCATGAGAAACCAGACTCTGAATCCTCAGCCATCAGCAATTGGTGGCCTGAGAAGGAATTTGATTGTCTAAACTGAATCACTCTGGCACAGATTTCTGGGTTTCATTCATTTCTTCTGTACAGTTACCTAAATTCACATAAATGAATGGAAAAATAAAAAAAAGTCTTAGTATGAATGTTTATTTGTCAAAGAGAAGCAAAATTAAGCCATTTTCTCCAGTTTTATTTTCAGATATTATCACCAGAGCTTGATTTCTATTTTTTTCTTTTTTGTATCTAGATCCACAATATGTTTATTACAAAAAAAAAAAAAAAAAAAGAACCAACATGAGACAACAACAACAAGAAATCCCCTAATAACATGAAAAGCAGTACAACTGTGCTCTGCTGAAATGGTTAATAGGAAAAGGAAAAAAAGAAAATTAGACCCTTTATTCTAGAGAGCATGCATTTATGCAAAGAGGATGTTTAGCTGGGGGTGAAGAGATGAGAACTTGGCTAGTTATGAACTTGTAGAATAATCATGGGAAAAATGATGAAGTGTTCATAGTGATATAGTAATGACATACATAAAGCAAATGTGTTATGATTAGATCAAATTGCAAAGAGAAATGAGTAAATGTTGAGAACAATGCTGTGTTCAATGTGTAAACAACACATCTCTCTCCTTAGCTGGGGTTGTTATAAGCAAGCAAGAGTTAAAAATACAAGAGCAATTTTTAGAGGCAACCTCATGACTGGCAATCAGTGCTAATAAGATTCTTTTCCTCTTGCAAGATTCACAGAAAGCCCTCAATCCATGCCGAGCACATTCAAAGGCAAGGGACTAAGCGCTCCCCTTACAGGTTCATTATCATTCGCAGGTTATCCCAAGCCAAGTGAATCAGGAAAGCAAATGAATTAGTGAGAATTAAGGAGCCTCTGCGGTCTGAACCCTCTCCAAATCTCAGCTAAGATGAAAGGTAGACGCTGATGTCTTGTGTCCCAGGGTTTTCAGAATTGGAGCCCCAGTGCCAAGCTGCTTCCTCCAGAGCCTCGCAGAAATGTGCAGGCAGTTAATGTTGCCTAACGTCTCCTGACCGTGGGTTCAGCCATGTGGGAAAAGTTTTACGAGGCTGCAGAAACCAAACCCCCTTTTACTCACAATTAATTACAGGAGAGTTGTTATAGCACCTCGCTGTCAATGAGTCCAGTGAAAGAGCACTTTCCTCTCATCTCACTCAGCAATAATCAAAGATACTCGGGTAATGTCTCAGTGCGTAATAATATCAAACGGGGTAGTTAAAAGACAGCTCTAAAGCACATTGAACCACTAACAGTACTGTTTCATTGGAAACAACACCTTAAATGATAGGATTTGTACCTGACAAGAATTGGGATCTCCAGTGTTTACCTTCCCTCTTTTCATCTATCTGAAATGATGCAGCACCTGACAATCTTTTAATCATTTACTTGTTTTTAGTTGTTGTGATGCAATGATATTCTGAGGGAAGCTATGGCCTTAAAGTACCTTATGCGTTGGAAAGATTTGAAAGGAAAGCAGTTTGTTTTCATTAAATACTTGTTACTGCTAATTATATTTGATCATTATAAATAATAAAGTTTAATTAAAGAAGCATGTCACCTAGAAAAAAAAATTGTTTTCCAAAGGATAACAGTATGTCTTTGCACTTGCAAGTAGGGGATGGAAATACCAAGTGAAAAATGTGCAGATATATTTGTTTGTGGGTCTGTGTGTGTTTGCACATGTGAATAAACAAAACAGTATTGGTTTTGGGAGACTAGAGGTTTGGTAGAAAAAAGAAATCTATTCAAAAGAATTTTTCCAATTCTGATAATGAAATTATATTTAAAGAGCTATATTGTATCATATCAGATGTTATCTTCATGTGTGTTTCAAATTATTTAACGTAAGTAATTATCTACAATAAAATAACATTTGGCAAATGACATTAACCAGTATTTCCACAGCCTAGGTTTGTATCAATGTTCTCATCAGATATATTTCTCTGCCATGATTTTTAATGTCATCTGTTTCATGAATGTGAAGAGTTCAGTATGAAATTACATGTTTGTCATAATAAATGTATGGGTTTAATTTCATTTTTTTTGCAAATGATATTTTTTCAAGGTTAGTTTCAAGGAAATTAATAGAAAATTAAGGCTAATAACTCAGCATGTAACTGAAGTCTTGAATTCATGTACCAATGTACATAATTGTTCCTTTAAACAATCATGCTGGAAAATTTTCTAGTTTTTACTTCCCCTCTTAATATAATTCCTGACTCATGACCTCCTATCTACCAGTCAGGCTTGATGTGCATGACTGTATCTCATTTATAATAATCATGATCTTTACAGAGTGATCGATTAAAATATTATGGTTCTTTTAAAATCAGAACGCATATCAAACGAAGCCTCACTTATAAAATAGAGAAAAAGCCCAGGCTTTTGCAGTCTCCTCAGTGTCAATAAGATGTTGTAAAAATCTCTTAATATTCAAAGACAGTTAATCATCAAAGAAGCAAATTATGTTAATATGGTTTTATCACAATTGAAAATGTTGTTAGTGGTTCTATGGATTACACTGTTCTATATACACTACATTTAACACAGTTAAAAAAATGAGTCCCTCCCTGTCCTGAAATTTTTGGGTTTTCTTGAAAATCACTCCCTCTAAAAAAATATGTAGTTTAAATAAAAAGATAATATAATTAAAAGAATTGTTTTGTTTTTGGTATGCACTCTAGTTCATATAAAAAGTATTTTAGAAACTGCAGAATATTTTAATCCCGTCCTTTTTTTTAACATAAAATTGCTGAATGGGAAAAAACACCATCATTATTTAAACTGGGGTTGAAAATATCTAGAGGCTTCAACAGTGGAAAATTTCTTTCCCTTCTACTTATAATTAAATCTTTTTTTTTTTTTTTTTTTGGTGGGGAGGGAGGCAGGGGGAAGGAGCAGGAGGACAGTGTTAGTAATCCCGGCCACTATATTGCTCGCAAAGAAAATGCTCTAAGACTTAAAGGAAAGATAAAGGTGAACTACAGGATAGTGTTAAAATTCAACAAATCTCATTCTTAATTCTTTAACACTGCAATGTTGTTAATTTCCTAGTATCTTTTTTATTTTCAAGAAGCCTTGTGCATTTGTGCATGGAATTTGTACATTTTTCTGTTTTTTAAATTAGATGAAAGAAACATTTCAAATGATATAATTCTACCTACTCTCTTCCCAACTCTGTATCATGAGAGGATTTTATTAATTGTATTTTTAATACTGCTCTTGTTTTTAATCAGTTTCCTCGAGGTTAGCTTATGTATTACTTTTAATAAATTCTATTTATGTTATCCAGAGAATTAAAGATAGCAGATGCAGGTAAAATCCTTTTGAAAAAGGCTTGAGCATAGAACAGAAGAAAAAAACCCCCAAACCAAACCAGAAAACAATTAGAACAATCTCCCAGCCAGTATCAGCCTAGAAAGAAGCGAAGCACACACAATACCCTCAAGTGTGTGCGTGTGTGGGTGGGAAGAGCTTCATAATACCAATATTATTTAAAATGGTGTGGATCTGCGGCAGCCTGCAGCAACAGCAGCTTCAGCCAGTGCTGCGCCAGCGAGGCAGCGGGCCCTGCCCTTGTGCTGGCCACAAATGACCAGTGAAATCCCAGAGGCCCTCTTGAATTTCTGCATTCTCATTTCATCAGCTGCAAAATATCTGTCACTCACGTCCCACACTGGGCAAAGTGACACCTGCCAGTCTCAAGAACAAGGACAAATTAATGTTCCTCCACCAACTGTGTCTCAGAAATGAGTGGCGAGCGGCAGCGCAAGCAATCAACAGCTTGAGTACATTGTTAAAGTTTGCAATGCATTGCTGGGGGTTCCTTTCAGACAAGGTAATTTGCAGCAGCTGTTGTCGGTTTGTGCTGTTATTGAACATGTGTTCTGCTGATTTCCCTCCTAATCTTTTAAAAATATTTGCAAAATACGTGCAAAATTGCATTGCTGAGGTTTCATGAAGCTGCAAAACAAGGTGGCTGGTTTTAAACAATGCTTGGGAGAGACAGTGCAGCAGCTGCCAGACGAACATGTAAGCTAGGCACTCACCTTATCCACTCCATCTTCCTAGAAATCACTCAGAAATATTTTGGATACTAGGTATAAAATCTTCAAAAAACCCAAAACAACAAAAAACATTTCTGATGTCTGTCATCATGTCACATCATGTTATGCGATATTATATCTGCTTGTGATGAGATGCAACATGACAGGATGTAATGCAATGTAACATATAAAAAAATGTAAATAATCCACTTTTGGGGATTAGATATCTGCTGTCAATTCCTATAGCAGGAACCTGAACTGAATTTATTGAGGCGGATGGGAGCTCAGCGAACACCAGACTGTGCAGTGGTGTTTGCAAACCAGCACACATCACAATTCACTGCCTCTCCCAATTACTTTTGGATAGTTTGGCTCTTATATGACTGTATTACAATGTTAAATAGAAGTTCTTGTGGTGAACAGTCTTGTGACTCAATAATTTCGTTAATTATCACTGCCTACAGCAATCACTCTGATGATGACTTGCCATGAGTTTGTACATTTTAAAAAATACTTGTTGGAAATAGCTGTAGTGTTTTTCATAGTAAAACACACAGGGTGAACAGAAAATTGTGTAGTACCCATGACATAACTGGGGGGTAAAAACAGCGGTTTGGGCCAAATAAGAGGCTGCTCAGGACAGTGTAGCCTGCTGAGGTCTCCCTGGGGCTGGAGACCTTCCTTCCTTTGGTGGCATAGCTGTATCTCTCAGTTAGTTACTGATCAAAAAGCACCTACATTTTAGGATAGGACAGGCTCCACACCCTTGTATCACAGTCACAGTTCACCAGTGCTTTCTGCCAGCTCTGGAGGAGTGGGCTTGGGCACAGCTCTGAGCAGGCTGTGCCCACAGGTGCCTCAGGAGCCAGAGGGCTGTGACATGGAGAGTGGGCATTTGAAATACTGGTGAATGTAGCCTGAATGCTCCGGGGTATTCTGTAACAGTGGGGAGTTGGCTTTTGAAGTATCACATAGGTTACTGACGATTTGGGGAAATGAAAAGATCTAGATTTGCCTTCACATAGCCAAGGATAGGGAAAAGGGTTTATCACCAGCAGTGGGAGGAATGCAGAGGGGAGCACCCCAGTCCCCTGACCTTCTCCCAGCAGAGCCCAGGTCTCCCTTTGCTTCTGCCCCTGAGTTCCTACTGACTCACTGTGGCAGCTGATTCCAGCCCAAAATTCACCTATTTGTGTGTCCGGAGCCTGGGAAAAAAAATCCATGCCATTGTATTTCACCAGTAATTAAGTGCTAATGGATGTTTTAGAACTTGTTTTTAATTTTCTTTCAACAGAAGACAAAATGCCACATTGTCTGAAGCTTTGTCTGCCCCACAGGCACTCTGCAAAAATATCTCCTTACAGCCACAAGGGCTTCATCCTCAGTATGTTTGACTGTGTTGGGAGTTCGAGCACAGGTGAGTGGACAATATTTTAAGTACTAGGTTTATTCAGTGTTCTCTAAGCAGGGTTAGATAATATGATATTTACAAAGCCCCATTCTCTGTATCCTCAAAGGTTTGCCCACTTTGGTAACATTGATGCCATTGAACCTGTATTAGCAGCAGTGAGGGGTGGCTGTAAATTTTGCCTCGTGTAGACAAGGCTTACAAGGTAAGCAGGCAGACCCCCAGCTGCAACTGCTTGCCTGGGAATGGAACCTTTTATTTGCTGTCATAGTGATGACTTTTAATTGTCCCAATAAACAAGCTTTTAAAAAGCTTCTAAAATGTTCTCTAATAACACACTTTGGTCTTTAGCCATAGAAATGCAGAAATAATTAGAAGTGCCATTGTGTACAGTGCCTTCTGGACTGGGCTGAAGGTGAAGGAGAAAGTATCATGCTATCCTTGTCAGCTGCAAGGGTAATTACTGCTGGCTGAAATTACTCAACATTTGTTTATAAGCTCCCCAGAGCATGCTGTAAATAGATTGTCTGTTATAGTCCAATCACATTAAAACGCTGCTCCTTGCAAACTGCTACCTCCTGTTTTCTGTAAGCTAGACAGAGAAAGCCTGCTGCTCACTTATTGAGCACCAAGCACTGAAGAGCTATGTTTAATATGATTGTTTTCATTAGCTCTTCTCCGTCTGATATTACATTTATAGTTTGCTGGGCTTGAAGACTGGCGTGTTGCATTGCTTTTATTTGCTGTAGTAAGAGTGAATAGCTTTATTTCTGGATGCTGTATGCAACAGTTGATGGGAATTTTGGAACAGCAAAAGTGGGGGAATATCTACAGACAACTTGGGCAATGGTGTTTTTCTAGTTGCCTTCTAAATGCTCTGCACCAGTTCCAGCAGTGGTCGCGTTGCCTAAAGTGTCCTTTGAAGGACAAGAAGTATTTTCATAAAAGGTTAGAAAGAATGTATTTTCCTTAGCACTGAATTTCACACTACAGCATTGTCCTGTCCATTATGACCCGAGTTGTATGAAATAGTGATGCAGCCACAGCCTGTCTGTTTGATTTGCTCTCAGCATGATTTACCACATCATATCACAGCAGTTCAGGTATTTCCAATAAATATGGGGACAAATTCATCGCTGACATATGCAGAGAGAATTCCAGTGCTGTCGATAGAGTTGCATTTGCTCCCACCAAGGTGAATCTGCCCACTAAACTCAAGATTTAGGGGAAACAAATAGAATTTTGCAAAAAAAAACCTAAACCCCAAAACAAAACAACCCAACACATAAAAACAAAATCCAGACACCTGCCATCTCCACATATTATAAAAAATACGAAAAATAAAGGCAGTACATATCCGATACTGGGTATCAGAGGCAGAAATTTGAAACCCCTGTTTCATGAGTAATTCATGAGAACACACACAAAGGGTATTTCAACAGTACTCATTTTTATTTACCACTGATTATTCCCCCAGATCAGTACTGATTATATATAGAGCAAAGTGTGGACTCATGTCACATTTATTTGAAAAGGTTAGTATCAACAAGCTGCCTTGCATATCTCCTTAGCTGGAAAAAAAGTCTAGATATTGCTGAATTTAACCTGATTTTCTTAGGCACTGCACTGGTGTAAATCCTCATGGAGGACATTGCAGCTATGACAACTTACACCAGCACCTGAGCTCCCCTGGAAATAACACAACAAAGCAGCTATGTTAGTGACCAGTGGAGAATTATTAAAGGAACACAGATAATGGGAAGAAAATAAACGACCTGGATAGAAGAGCTACTATAGAATGAAGTGCAGGTAAATCACTATACTGGACACCTTCCAGCCTCATGTCCTAGGTGCCTTTCTCCCTAATTTTAACATCTGCCTTATGCTTCTGTTCTCTGCAAACCAGTCAGAAAGGGAAAAGAATTGAAGTTTGGATATTCACATTTGTTTCTAACTGGCATCATTGCCTGTGGAAAACTGTCCTTCTGGGAAAGATGCTGGAGTGCTAGAAGTGATGATTCAATTGCCCATTAAGATAATTCCTGGAAGTACTACTTTCTTGAGGCTGTATTTCCAGGAATGGCAATCACGGCGTCACTGCTCTGTCAGTGCGTTAGGTATCTCCAGAAGCGGACACAGCAGGTGAATATTTCCAGTTACTACAAGTAATACACCACAGGTTAGATCTCGTGGTTATCTTTATTTGCAAAAGCTGACTAGTGCAGCATATTGCAATCTTTTGATGATGAACTATACCAATTGTTTTGCAATAAGCAGAAGCTTCTTTGCAATCCAGGTAACATTTTTTTATGTTCCTATTCCTGCTTTTTCGTGCTATTAGAGAAGCAGTGAATCTTTAAAGAGAAACTTCCTACAGCTAAAAAAGACATTAAGGGGGAAAAAAGCTGGGAGCCATAGTGACAGGTACAACTAAGGCTGTATCCTTCGGTTCCCTGGAAACCAGTCAAACACTATCTCATCTTGCAATGGTTGTGTCTGATCCTCTGCTTCAGACATCTTCCTAATAATGGCAACTACAGAGGTGACTCTCTGCAAATAAGGGCTTACAGCAACTGGACATCCATCATATATCTCCAGAGCAACATTAGACCACCCTAATGGGTACTCCCGTCTTCATTATGATATTAATTCTCTAAATTTCCAAAGTGATTTCATTTGTAAAATGACAAAGGCTGGCTGCTCAGGAGACAAAGTGTTTTCATCCCCCTCCTGCATGCTTACAAAGGCTTGCTCTCTTTAGTCTTTGGGGGAAAAGAAATTTGATAGCATTAGATCTCTTGTGATACACAAGGCTGCCTAACAGCTACACCACCTGCCAGCACCGCATGCCTGCCCATCCAGCCTGAAGATTCTAAAGCAATGGTTGATGAGTAGAACATAGAAGTTGGGGGAGGCAGCGGGGGGCTGGTAGAAACTATGCAGGGAGAAAATAGAAGCTGTATAAAATACTCAGTGTGAAAGTGAGGCAGGATTGAGGGTAAGGGTGAGGTCAGAGCCAAGGCTGGAAACTGAATCAATCTGACCAAGGTTGGTTTGGTTAGATTAGGTAAAAGCATGATTTTCTCCCTGGTGTATCAGAGCCTTTGCTGTGGCCACAAATTCACTGACAGCCAACCAAAGCAAGCTTTTCACAAAGAGACAATTCTTTGCATAGCTCCTGATCTTCAAACTCTTGGGGATTAAATAAAATAGAGACAGAATTTAAAAAGGAAATCAGTAAACCCGTGACGTCACTAAATGTTTTTCCCCAAATAGTGACTAACTAAAGTGCCTGACTGAATAATAGTGAGGAATTAGGAAGCTCTTTTAAGGGCAGTGACAGTTGTAACCTGGCTGGTGAATAAATTTGAAAGCAAAACAGGACAGTATTTAATGCACTGAAAAGTATACAAGACACCAATCTCACTAGGCTTTATTCTGCTTTAAGAAACAATCTTTTAATTTGTTTGGTTCTGGATTTCCTTTCATTTACACTTGTTCTGTCCTGTTGCCATCTGCCATCGAGCTTGCAGGCAGCAGTGTGCAAGGAGACTTGCACCAAGGAGTCCAGTTCCTCTTCCCAGCAAAGACCACCTTCAGCAAGCAGCTGATTTTAGTTGCTCCTCTTACGATTGCATTCCCTTTGTCCATGCTACACTGCTGGATTTCTATTGCACCAGCTACTTCTACACCCGCTTTAGGGATGAATCTCAGTAAGCAGAGCCAGCACTTGGTACTGGTATAGCTGCATGGCCCCCAGTCTTAGGGCATCCTGTATCCCAGGTGTCCTTCAGACAGCAAGAAGATAGCAAAGAGCCTGTGGGGGACTGCAGCCCAAAGCCACATCCCCACGTGTCTCACGCACTCCCTTCCCAGGCATGTGGGGCAGCTCTTGGGATGACTGTGCTGGGTGGTGTGACACTCAGAGTGGCATGTGGCTCTGCATCCCACCACTGCCTTTCATCAAGCATTTACTGCAAATGGAAATTTTCATTAAATTTTATAAATATGTAAAAGGGTTTCCATCTCACAAATTTGGAAACATCACTGTAAAATCTTGTTTAAAACTAAATTAATTAGCAACATTAAATATGTTGAAGAGGATGACTCTTTTACCCCAGAGGAAGCCTTCATGTTTAGTGTAGAGTTAAGCTCCTTTTTTTCCAATTCTCTCTTTCTTTCTGACCCTATAAATCTTGCATTCTTTGCTGAACAGCCATGCAGCTTCAGCAGGAAGCAGACTGCCCCCCTCTTTTCCCTTCTCTGCCCTCCTTCCCCAAATCTCCAGCAATTGTGGCTTAACTTGGTTGTCAGAGCCTAGGCTGGAGCTGTAGATTTGAGCCCCCTCACACTGAGGAGGTTGCTGAACCGTAGTCAGCTCACCAGTTTCTGGGTGAGTGCTTTAACCACTGCTATAAAAGATGAGCAGCAGTATCACCACCATCCATCTTTAAAAATAAAGGGTAATCCAGTTGTCCAGCCCTCGAGGAACAAAGCCCCTATGAGTCAGAGGGTTTTGCTGAATGTGAATGAGGGTTACATCTTAATGCTTAACTGGAGGCTCTGTGTGCACATGTTAGTCCTATAGGAAAAACGATTTTGGATTATTAGCCTCTCTTCATCACTCCCTAGCAGATTTGAACATCACCTCAACTCCACATACTTTCTGCTAAAAATCCTTGTTTCCAGTAGTAAGAATGCACCATGAAAGCAACCCGAATCTTCAACTTGGATGCCTAAATTTTCCTCAGAAATCATATCTTTGAATGTATTGTTTTAGACATTGGGGCTGAATTTTAATGCTATAATGATCCTGCCAGATGATGACCGACTGTTGTTTCTGTGTCATCTTTTATAGGCATGGGAAATGGAGATGCTCAGAACCTCCTGGTAATATGCTACTTTCCAGTTCCACAGCTTCATTTTTCTGCACTTCAAGTGTTCAGCATAAAGTCATGATGGTCTGAGGTGGGTTGGCAGCTGTCCCTATCTGTTATTTATGATTTTTTAAATTTTGCATTCCATAGAGTCAAATTCAAACATGCTGTAAGAAACTCTACTGTGATTGCTTATCTCAGGGATAAACTTGTCTCCATCTTATATGCTTATGATGTTATTGATGGCCCTTTGGCCCCCAAATTAAATTATTAATGGAAAATTCTTTGTCATTTGTTTCTCAATGTCACATGAATGTAAAAGTATTTTTCAGTGCTGCTTCATGGAGAAGACATTCTGCTTTTGCATTTAACTTCACCTTTCTGAAAGAGGTGCTAAACTATTATTCCTTTCCATCTTTAACTAAATACCATAGTTCTCTGTCTAAGATTAATCCATTGCAGCTGCTAGTAATGAAAGCTCTCCTAATACCCCGAAGTCGTGCTTTTTTTTTGCAAAAATCATAGGCTAATATTTAGAGGCTTGTGCCAGTCTCATGTAAGTTAACGAGTATAAATCCACTCTGGCATCATATGGTTTCTGTCTTCCATGGCTGCCTTCCAAAAGCTTGAAACTCCAACCTAATGTGTCACTTCAGTATGGACAATATACTGCATAATTTGTTAGGGAAGAAACCATCCCATTTCCTAAGCATTTTGGATGCTCTGTATTAATCTAGCATAGACCTGGAGCAATCATTGTACTGTGTTTAGGCTTCCTGAGCTTTACTATGCAAAGAATTATTTTCCCAAGGCTGACTGTAAGAGCTATAGTATTTTGGGCAGGAGGTCTGTGCTTAGGAACAAGAGGAGCATTGCTTTGCTGTGAATCAGTGGGGTGAAAACCACGGTGAAGCATGTCTCACCACCTCATTTGTGGTGAGGAAAGCCCAGACCCATGAGGAGTGGTGTGGCATAGACATTTTGCATGTGTCCTTTCTGCTTTCATGTTACGGGGCAGCAGAGCTATGACCACTTGGTACAGTCCATCCTGGCAGTTATGCATGGAAGGGTTGAATGGAATTCTTCTCTTTACAGGCCTGGGAAAAGTGAAAACTTGGTGCAAATGCTGTTTAGTCTTTTGCCAGGCTCAGATTCATAAAGACAAAAATGTGGCTGGAAGCCACTTCTATTTGCTCTCTCCACCCAAACAGTACTTTTATTGCTGAGTCTCCAGAAGGCACAATACAGAACCTGACCGCTGCTCTCCTCTCAGATGCCTCTCAAGTAGAAAACAAGTTGTTTGCCATTTTCTTCCCTTGTCAGATCAAGCCAATACACATACTCAATATACCTATCTTGAGAAGTTTTCATTATTGATGACTCTCACTTTCTCTGCAAACAATATATTTTCTGCAGCACCCGTCCAGGTAAATAGGGTTCACTCTGGAAATAGAAGGAGCAGAACCATATGGGAGAGTATAAAAATGAACTGACCTGAACTACGGTTCTGAAAACACTGTAAATTGTTTCCGTACCTTGACAAAGTGCTCACACTGGGTAGGAACGCCTTTGTTGTTGTGACTTGTCCTCTAATTGTCTGGCACCTTCCAGGGAATAGTTTTGCTCATTTGCTAAATTATGACACAGGGAGATAGTTTGCCAGCTTGATCTGGTCTTTCCTGCATTAGCAACAGTTTTTCATTGAGTTCCTATGGAATCCAATACATGAAAAAGCTGAAAGTTTGCTCAACTTTTTTTAATGTTTATACGACACCTGCTTTCAGCGGTATTTGAACCAGTGGTAGTGGGGAGATGCCACAACTTCATTGGACTCTGGAGCATGACTGTACATATATGTTGCAGGTTTGATAACAAACTCTTTCAGGGATTTGGGGTGTGGAGATGTCTGCACTCACTTATGCTTACTCAGGCAGCTCTGAAGTAATTTTGCACCCCTTCCATGCACGTATATTTTAAGAAGTCACAAGCGTATTGCATATAAAATAGCTGTGTAGTATAAGTATTATACATCCATGCGGTATGTCTCTTCAGCACTGCTCTTTCAGAACCTTGCCATTCAGGAATGTAGGTACACTCAGAAAAATTCTGTTAGCATATATGATTTACCATGAAAAATATTGGTCCCACATTACAAAAAAGTGTGTACTGTACAAACACACTCCAAGCTTGTTGCTTTCATCTTGTATTTTTATTAGCTCTGTAGACAATATTTGTTTTTTGCTATTTGGAATGGTAATAACAGGAATTACGTCTCCTTCACTAAGCAAGCTTTTTTAATATAAATAGGATTTGTATATGCTAATTAATAATGCATTGTATCTACACTGACTACTGGATACTGTAACCCTTAAGAGGAAAGGACTGCACATAGGCTGGTCACTTCAAATCCAAACTTGTCAGGTATTCTCTGTGCACCAGAGCAATGCTGCTCTTTGAAGGAGGTGTCTTTATTATGCAGTTCAAGATGGCCAACACCCAGGCATGATATTCTGCTTTTGACCTTGTAAAAATCATTTGCTGTTCTGAAAGCAGGAACACCTCATGATAAAACCATACTAGGTGATAACAACATTTTGCCAGATTGTGCTGAGAATTGCTCTGAGAGGGAGGAAGACGTTTCCATTGATTGTTCATCAATCTTCAGATTGTCTTCAAATGATGAACAGCTCAGAATTTCAGCCCTGCATGTCCGTGGTGTGAATGTACCCCAAAACCATGAGGGAGCGGGGGGATGTGGCAAGGCAGAAAGGGTGAGCCCCAGCCATGCAGACCCACACACAGCATGACAGGCAGAGGACAGAGGGCAGCCTTCAGCTTTGTGTCCTGAGGAACAGTATTATCAGTGTTTGGGTTTGCGGAGCCATTTGCGTTGGTTTCCAGTGCAGGAAGAGGAGGCTGATAGTGATACTATTTACAATTCATTATGAGAAGATTGCAGAAGATTGTTGAAGACAGGAACCACTGACCTCCCATTTCTCTTTCATCTGTAGGAGTACATTCATAAACGATAGTCCACTTTAAGGACACTGGAGTGGAGAATTATACTGGGCTGCTTCTTCTACAATCTTCTTTACCTTTTGGGTCAGCAACATCACTAATTGGCACTTGACAGTACTTCCAGATACTCCTTGTGAATCTCATAGTGTGATTGATGGTTGATTACATAAAGAGAAGAATCCTCTGTTCCATTTTAGTCTGTCAAAAACTAGATGTTGCATAGCATGTACCACATCTGGCAATTGATAGCACCATGTTTGTTAAGGTTATCTGATTGGAAGAGCTGCAAGACATGAATAAGGCAGCAAAGCTGCATGTGATAACCTCCCCACAGTGAAACTGCATAGGCTGACAGTTAGCTTCATGCTTGCCATTTTAGCACTCTGCATTTTTAAAGTGCAGTAGGGAGCTAAAGTAATGCTCCCTATTTTATGAATGCACTTGCAGACAAAGATAGCCTTTAATGTGCTTAACAGATTCATTTTTTATCCTGCTGAATTTTTCAAAACAATTTTTCACATCCTAAAACAGTAGGAATTATTTTGATGCCTGAAAGTATTTGAGGGACTAATTCATTTTGCAGTAGAACTACTGCAACTTTTCTCTTGATGATCAAAGAAGAATAACTGAAGTTTCATACCATTTGTTATTACATGTCTAAAGTATAGCTCTTTCTATATATTTTATAAACCAATTTTTTCAAATGCATGTTCAATACAGGAAAGTTAGTAACCTTGCTGTTCTCAAAATATGTAGGCTGGTATATACAAAGGAGTTGCTATCAGCCCTAATGAGAAAAACCTATTTTATTGTGTGGGATTAGTAATGTGCATCTTCTTTGGCTCATTTTACATAGTTTCCTCTGCTGCAGACATCGTGCTAGTTAACAGCATCTTCAACAGAAAGCAAAAAGCTGTACTAGTGCATGCAGTGGACTGGATAGCTCTGACCTGCCATTGAGTGATGGATGTCTTCATAGCAGCTGAGGAAAACAGCATAACAGAGAGAAATGTTAGTGTTGCATTGCATATTTTTGGGCAATATTAGCTCTGAATCTCAAATGCCCTAACACTTGCATGCATTTCAGCACTACCTCCCTATGAGTGCATTACATAAATCTGAATTCTGGGCAGCGCAATGCAGACTTGCAAACCCTTCTTCTCTGAACTCTATTATTTATAAGATTAAAACCCCCGAGGTTTCAAATGGCAGGTTTATTGTCAAGTACAATGTACTTTTCGTTCTGAATGGACAAAAGCCTTTGAGCTTACCTGAGTCTGCCTGGCAGTCCTCAGTGCTACTGTGTATTAGTGGAGGCCAATCTTTTCTCCAGGGGTGTAAGACAAGCATCCCATAGGGCCCTCCACCTGGACCACTAATACATGCCACTGATACATGGAGGAGAGCTCTTCCTTTACAAGCATTGGGTGCATGGCCTCCATCCAGGGCAGCCTCATATTTAGAAGCACTCAGAAAATGTAGAAAATAGATACCCACTTGGTTCAGATTCTGAATTTCTTTGCACTACACCCACAAATAGACGTTGAACCTCACAGATGTGTTCATTCTTAACAGTCATTCAATGAATCTGGCATGGGGTGGCCAAAAGTATTTGCTCTGTGGTTTTCTATTTTTTGGTATTCAAAGGATGTGGTGAGCCTTTAATGTCGTAAATAGAAAAAGAATATAAACAGTGGATTTCAGAAAGCCTTTTTAAATCTTGCTGGTGCAGATCTCACAATGCAAGTAAAGTTCCAGATTTTCTAGCAAAATAAATATTTAGACTGTGGTCAGGTATAATCAGAAGTTAAGGTTTTATAATTTTTTTAAATGGAGAAGGCACCAGAGGCTCCTAAGACGGCCATTAATAATCATATTATGAGGCATTTCATCTGGGGCATTTTGAAGAACCATAGTTGGTCTTCCAAAGTGTCAAATGTCTTTCAGATGTGCTGGTGTTAATGAAACATATATTCATCAATCTTTAGGGTAGGAGGTTTTTACAGCTGCTTACCATTGCTACATATGCACATAAAAATCTGTTCTCTTCTTCTCAAATCACAGGCAAGGGAAAAAAAACAAATTTTTTTTTAACTAAAAAGAGAGATATGTTAGCTTCTTTGACTTGAACTGCTCCAGCAAGTGATCTCAAAAAATTGCTGACCACCCTGTTTGCCACATTGGGTTGTTTTATGCCAAGACTTTTAGTACTAATGAAGGCACACAAATAGAAACCAGTTGAAGTTTTGTAAGATCTAGCTAACTCTTTGTTAGTTTTTGTAACAAAGATAAGAGCTTTTGGACTTTGGACATAAGAATGAAAGAAGTAAATAATGGTTAATATAAAAAAGGGCATACAGTTCTTTTTTAATGGATTAATAAGAGCAATTAACCTTGTAGTGCATTAACATTTTAGAACTGAAATATTTGTAAGCGAGTTAGTTTTACATGAAGTGTCTTTGTAAAGGTCAAAGTCAAACTGTATTTTAAAAGAAATTTTAAGCTCAAAAGTTTGTATTTGCTGACATTGTCTGTCCAGCAACACTAGGAATCACCTAAATTTAATACTAAAAAAAATAAGTACATATGAGATACATAGTCGATCAATACAATTTGCAAGTGCATATCTAAATTGTACTGTGTAGTACTAATAGAAACTTATTCCAGAATTAGGGGAGGAGCTGTTTTATTTCATTTTGTGTTATTTTTTATTTTATGTTTCCAAGTCACAGGTATTTTAATTCAGGTGTATGATGTTTATGCCAACAGACTACAGGAATCTCTGTTACATTAACAGTAGTGGCAATTGTGCTGATTTTAACATTCAAGCACACAACATGTCGTAAGTTAATTTTGGTCACTTCCATGTGCCTGTTCAGAAGGCTAAACTAATTAAAAGAACTGGCTGTGTTTATTGAACAGCCAAGACCTTGATACAGCTATGGTTTACAGATGCTTTGAGGGGAAACAATGCATGACCGAGATGGTGAATAAGAGACTGTTGTGAGGATTTGTCCTCAGAAGTTTGGTTTGAAAAAAGAGATTTTAGAGGTGATGAGCATTGATGTAATGATTTTAGAGAGCAAGCATTGCAGGGAGAAAACCATGGATTTCTTTGGTTTATAAGCAATGGTTTGGGTTGGGGCTTTTTCTGACCTCGGACTCATGGATGCCACTGTTTCAGGGTAAGGCTTTCCTCCTCAGAAACATGCCAGGACACTTTAGGACTGCAAATAAATTTTTACATTGTCTTTGCTGTATTTTCCTTTTGCTACATATTTTAATCTGTCTGTTGGGATTTTACCATTTAAGTCTTCAGCTTGTTTGACATGGTTCCTGATGGCTTGGGCAGCTTCTGTGGACTCTTCACAGCTGAGGACTCTTTCAGAGGTGGCAATGACATGACTTTATGGCTCATTCATCTACCTTATCTCCTATGGCTCTATGGGGTCAAGCTCTTGGCTTTAAAGGATGTTTCCTCACTGAGGCCCAGGAACAAAAAATGTTGGTCCTTACTTTGCTTTCAAGTTTTCTGACTCTTCTTCTACATCTGACTAGGAAGGAGGAGAACCCAGCAATAATTCTGGCATGAACAGAATGTGCATAAGAGTCTGCTTTTTCCCCCAGATATTTTCAGCTTTCTCTTTACTTACTTGAATTCTTCTATTTTATACAGAAATTAGAGTATCTTGGGGGAAGAAGCTGTGCTTTATATGGCTACAGTGACAGCACAGAAAGCCAAGAAGGAATTAGGACACTATTTGTTAAGGGAGTAGCTTTCTGACTGTTAGTTTCAAGTTTTTTAATCACTGTTTCCCTCTCTTTTCCATAAAGCTAGCTCACAGTGCTCATAAGGCACTTTTTACTATTTAAATTGTTAATTATTTTTCTATATGCTTATGATACTTACATCTGCTGAGCTGCATGATTTAGGACAAAAGTCTCCCTGTTATGTGTCTCAAGCAATCAATGATATCCTTGCCTAGCACTCGAATGCCAGTACTAAAATTAGAATTAGAGGGCAACCAAGAGAAGACCAAATTGTAGGATTTGTGTAGGATAAGGAAAGCACCTAGATATATTATTTACCATTTAATTTTATATGACTGATGTGACAAGAGCCAGCAAGCCGGCCAAGAGCTGACAATACTAGAATGTGTAAAAAAGCATAGGAAGGGAGTGTTTGAAGGAAATTACGCTCTTAAGTAGTGGTCAAAACACATGAGGAGCTAGTCAAAAGCAAAAAAAAAAGCACAAGAAAACTCAGCGTTCATAACAGCATAGGCCTGTTCATGGGCACACGGGATCATATGTTTATAGCTTAGTTTTTGCTGCTAGTGGAAATCCAAAGTTTTGAGCTGTTTAACCTTTGTTTAGGGATATTGCCAATTTTGTGGGCTTCAGAATGAGGATTAGACTTTCCAAAGGTTTGGAAGGTGAGCTGATAATTCACTTCACAGGCTTAGGGCTTTTGCTTGCCTTCTCAGAATGATTCTTCAATGTGTATGGCATCATGTCCGACAAGGCATTGAGATGCTTTAGGGCGAGGTGCACAGGCAGAGAATGGAAAGAGTCACATATGGTAGGGAAACCCCATAACCAATAAAGAATATCATAGGAAGCCTTGGGGAACAACTGAGTGAGGGAGGGAGATCATAAGAGGATTCAGGTGTGTTCTTTAATGAATCCTACAAAAGTGGTTTAAAAGGGCTCCACTAAAGACTCAATCCACTTATTGAAAATAAGAAATTTTGATAGCTTCAGATGACATCTCTTTGCAGATAAGCTTGAAGAGCCTGTTTTACCTGAACCACAGCTGGCACATAATGCTCATATAGCTCTTTTATTAATTTATTGAAAGTTCTTTGGTGTTGAAAATCAACCAATTGAAAAGCAAGCTTGTCGCAAAATTTCAAGTTGATAAAGACAATCATAGTGTCTTAAAAGTGTTGGACTTAGGCAGATTCCCCAAACTATTAGAGAAATATCAAGACAGTTGTAGAACTGTTTCTCTTTGTTAGCTGGGAATTCTTTACAGCCCTTTCCCTCTCTACCCCTATGACTGCATATTTTACTCATTTTGGTTGTTTTAAGAAACACTGATTTATGGAAGGGAAATTTCTGAGGAAAAAGTCTAGGAAATTTTCTCAAGCCAACAGCACCATTTGAGAGGACCATCCCAAAATGTAGGAAACCAGAGTTTAAATTCCAGCTTGAGCAGCCCAGTAGCATCTCAAAATCACACAATACGAACTCTTCAGAAGAAATCAGTGGAATAACATCTACTGCCTACTTCATTGGATATGGCTGGAAGGAGGTGCAGGGAGGAAAAATCAGGTCTCATGGTAAGCTCAGTAACAAGCTTTCCCATAAAGGGCTGACAGTGAAGAGATAGATGAGGTCCAGGCAGTTTCCAGAAAGGAGCCCAGTATCTCTCTTTTGTTTGAGAGTATTTTGTCACCAAGGCTTGCAGATACCTTTACATAAATAGCTAAAGCCACATCTCAAAAGCTAATCTGGTTCCAAATTGTTCCACATCCAGAGTGAAGGCATTGAACATTGAACCTTGTCTCCTGGCCTGTTTTTGGTATGTGAACAACTAATCACCTGAAAGGAAACAGTGAGTTCATGAGTATTCATTTTTGTATGGTCTTATCTAATAGCAAGCAAAATATTTAGCAGAATTCCTCTGTTGACAATTTGTTTATTGGGAGTGAAACTTGTAGGCAGGGGATCAGCAGTAGGTAGTAGATCAGCATCTGACATCTAAAAGTTTTTTGTTAACGAAGTGTAGGAATCTATTCATTTTCCAAAGCAGGGGGCTCGCCAGTGAACACAGATCTGTGGCAAAAGGAATTTTCTTACCATTGCCACCTCTCTGCCACCCCAAAAACCACGGCTTTCAAAGGGCTGTTCTGAGAATGGAGACAGACCTGACTGAGAGACACTTGTTCTTGCCCACTGAATTCCCAGTGATCTTCCTCGGCAGATTCAGAGGACCACATTCCAGTGAGGTCCTCTGAGAAGCACTCAACATTGAAAATGTTTCAAACCTAACTAGAGTAGGGTTTTATCTTTCCAGTCGCCTCTCAAAACTAAGGTCAGCAACCCTGGCTTTTATTCTATTTTGTAGTGAAACCTGCTGTTAGAGCCACACCATTTTCCTGTTCTAAGCTTTGAAGATGGTAAGCATAGGCAAACAACCCAACCTATCTTTGAGTGTCCAGCTCATTCCTGTTTAGATGCTTCTCTATGTTGTCTTCTTAGCCTCTCCTACTCTCCACAGAAAGAGTCAGTCTGGAGATGAAAGATTTTGCTGTTTCATTTTTACATGATTTGTGTTTCCAGATAATTAAACTGTCCTTCAAAATCAAATGTAACAGTACTACTGTTAGAGAAATAAAAGTGTGCTGCACTGGTGGTGTAAAAAAGTGGTCCTGGCTCTCACACAGCAAATGTTCAAATTAGTAATATTAATTACAGCAATTGTTACAGGAAATCTACAAACAAAAAAGAACCCAAACTAAGCTAGGGAATAACATTTTTAAAGCCAAATGCAATAGTAAGAGAGAATTTCATGTCCCTAGTGAGTTGAGGGTCATGGGGCTGGTGGTGTTCATTCTGGGTTTTGGGCAAAAGGGATAACTGAGTCCTGTAGCTACAGCAAAGATTAATTCCCTAGTTTTATTTTTAGAGGGCTTGTCTAATTTTCAGCATTGGGATCTGCCTAAAAAAGGGAACAGAAACTCCTGCAGATAGGTACAACTTTCTCATGTACTTTGCTACATCTAAAGCATGAGAAGAGGAAAATTACAGATGCTTTTGAAGCATCTCAGTGGCTGCCCCATAATATCAAGGAAACAGCTTTAGTCCCACTGCCATCAGAATCTCCCAGCCATGGGGTCTACGGCACTTGTGGTACACTTGGGGCCGCAAAGGAAGGTGTCTTTGGCTCTGAGGTCAGTATTATCTGTGCATTTTGAACAGAAAGTTCAGATATTAGGAGATGATTCAGAAATATCAAATGAAGTTAAGATTACTACTGTGCTAGATCAAATTTCTAGTTATTTCTTCAATCAGCATTTATTGTATGAATACATCATAATAAAGGTTTCAGAAATATGATGAAGCTGTACATTTGGAGTAAACGAAGCACCTGTGTTTATTTACAAATCTGTTTACTGAGCTCTATCTGCATAGATACTTGTCAGTCAAACTAATGTCTCTATATTAATTCTCTTTTTCTAATCGGGAAATGGAAGTGAGATGGCATTAATATCACGACTATTATTTGATTGACATATGTCTAGGTTGAAGAAGCAGCACAACACACACCCTTTGTGAGGAGAAAACAAACCAGTGAAAAAGTTGAGTCACATGAGGCTCTGCTTGTTCTTTTAAAGAACATCGAGTGCAAAATTTGTAGAAATACCAGTCGTGCTGAAGACCTAATTATGGGAAAACGCCATTCCTTATTTTGGATAAATTTGTGCACTTCTATACTGGCCTGCTGTTGTATGCAAATATGTACACAGGTCTGGAATATATAAGGTATATGCTTTCAGTCATAATTTACTGCTTTTAGCTTTGGCATTTTATTTAAAATTTCATTGCAAAAAGAAAGTATCTTCCACAGTAAATTCACATCTGTATATAGATGCATAGAAATTGGCAAGGAAACATATTTAATGCAAAATTTAAATCAAATGTTGAATTTACAAAAAGGAGGTGCATTTATAGACTGTATCCAGCTTTTTTGCTCAGCACTGAAGGTCCATCTGGAGTCTGAGCCTTTTTGAAAATGTCCTGTTTTGTACAAATAACCAACACAAGCCCACTCAAGCCCATTTTTAAACTGGACTTCTATGAATAATACAGTAATTATAAGATGAAAACTATATTTTTATCCAGTCAGCTTCTTAATTTCATTGAACTTTCTCAATTTTTAAAATGGTGTGTCTCTTAAATAATGAACCAAACAATTTCATATATGGAAGTGTTCTACAAACAGAACAGAGACGTAGATATTGCCACATAGTCAGGTCCATAAATTTCAAGCCTTTGCTTTGGTAGAAATGAACTGGTAGCAGGAGAAATTGCAGCAGGTTGTCAATGCCTGCTAAGGATAAGAATAGCTTTATAATTACACATTTTTTTCTATCCAGATAAAGATGGCTTTGAATTATCCTTTCTTTCCAGGGTGCTGTATATTTAAAAAGTATAGGAATTAAAACATGAAAACATGCTGTCTTTTGAAGGAAATTAGCAGTAAAAATGAAGTAGAAAAACATTTCCCTTTCCCTGACTGTCTTGCAACTAATGTGGGTTTCTTGAAGTTGTACATGGACACAGCAAAAGATAAATATATTGGAAAAAGGAAAGGAAAAATGAAAGAGTAAGCTGGCCACATGAAGCAGCTGATGTAAAGATGGAGAGACATAGCCATAGAAACTAGTCACATAAATAGTCATGAAATGAAAAGTTTC